>NC_142681.1:409941-709941 GCF_964200805.1 Pocillopora damicornis | reverse complement strand
TGATTCAGGGTTGTTATTGCAAGAAGAAATTAGATGTTAGTCTTACTCAGGGGTCAAAGGGTGAACCTTTTTACTGCTGAGGTCCTAACAACGACGATTACTTAGCTTTGTAAATGACAACTTCGTATACTGACTGAGGTGTGCTTAAAATATATGCACATCACTATTCAGCTTCATTAAGACGCAACTCTGTGAACTGGTGTGTGTTTCGTTGGATTTTTTCTCATAGTAAAGTCTTACGATACTTTCAAGAACTTAAAATTGATGAAGCTTTTGAATCAAAACATGAATTATAACCCAGTGAGTACTTGGAAAAACAAACTGTTTTTGTGGTTTAACGAAAACGATTTTGCTTTATTTAAAATCATTCTATTGTTTTTCAGGTTAGTTCTATAGACTTGGAACCCACAAAGTACTATCTTCTTGCAGCATCAAGGCGAGTTTTGTGTTGTGAATACTCAAAAAAATTAAATTTTCAAAAGTTCAAGATTCAAGTTTCGCAAAACAAATCATGGCCGAGATTTACCGTCGTTTGTTCCTAGCTAGTGCAAGACAATTTGCTCATTTGCTTGTATGTGCTAACAGAAAATGCGTGACATTGTCCTTTTATTGCATTCGGGGACTCTGCGCACTGGGAATGAATGGGGTGCTTTCCATTCATCAAGTCTGGCTGAACTTGAAGTGCTTCTTGCCAGCGTAAGTGGGAAACAGTAGACAGTTCCTTGTGATTACGAATACCTGTTCTCTTGGGCGCGTTTCTTTACGAGAAGGACCTTGAAATATTTTAGTTAATGAGCATGTAGGGGGCGTCAAAACGAACTGGCTGAACTCAAACGACAGGGCTAATTACAACACAACCAGATGAGTTAGTTCTCAGAACTGACCCGTTTCATTCATGGACAGGACCATTTGACAAATAAAAAGCGACCTTAGGTTTGCTTACATGTGAATATGCGACTGTTTTGCTATTAATGCATCAGCGCTTTTCTTCTTCTTTGTGAGCAGGTTGGAGTACTCTCGTCAAGAAACGTCGAAGAAACAAGAATCATGTATAGACGGCCCTCCACCAGAGCTTCAGGTAAGTTGTATTTATATGGGTAAAAATTCCGCTTGTGGCAGTTGCCTGCTGCACTCGGAAGAGGTAATCCCAGTTTCTGCAGCAGAGAACAGTCAATAGTATCACCTATCCTGTCCCAGTTGGCTCATTAGTTCACCGCCGGCTCCCCCTCCCTCCCCTTTCACTGCTTCATAGATCTCTGTGGAAGGCACTGTAAGAATGACGTGTCATAAACTGCATTTACATGTGTATTTATCCTGGTCAAGCCAAGAGGGAATGTATGACTACTAGGCTTCTTGATCAAAACTTGTCGTGCCGGTCCTTGGACATGGAAACTTTCGGAGGAGATTGTAAAGTGTTTGATGGTAATTTGTATTTAGAAAGTTTAGCTCTCGACACGTTTCCTTGGTTCGTTTTATTTGCTAATGATTATGTCGATCAGGATATGCTTGCTAGGGAAACAAGCCAGTGTAAATGCTGCCTTATCCAAGAGCATAACATCACTGAAATCCTAGTTAAGAATTGAACCTAGAGTTCTCCTTATCTGGTGTTATCATGTCATCATCATTTCGTCTTCACTCAAGGCGGAGGACATCCCACGGTTAAGCTAATTTGTTTTTATCAATATTTCTCCGACATAACAGAACTACAGTCATCGCGTTGTGTGCCATGACTTGAAGGGAGCCTGGACACTAACCAACCGTCGTATAGCATTTGGTCTGTTTGAAGCTTACACCAATGCTCAGGTCAGATGCACTGTGATCACTGTTTATGGATCATATGAAGTTTTGGTAAAATTATAACGGTCCCCTTTGTTTACCATCAGGTTTTGAAGAAAAACCTCTCCGCTGATGCTCTAAAATTTACAATTGTGGAAAAGAAGGATAAACAGGTATGGTTGGTGCCATCACCAAACGGCACAACACTATTGAAGGTTTAAAAGGTGTATTGAACAATTCCCATCAAGTGATAAGTATTCTGAACGAAGTGGCTCCATGATCGAAGGAAGACGATTGTAATGATAACTTCTGAAGTAGTTCCTGTTTTGGTTTTCCTTAATACATTTACTTTTCTTTTGCTGTATTGCACACTGTTGAAATTCTATGGCGTGTCACTCGCCGGCTTTTTTGTGAGTTAGCTGGTAATCATTTTTTACTCGAGGGTGGAAAGAGCACTGAAAGAGTTAATCGTAACTGTAAACTCAAAGGCACACTTTGCCCACCAGGATGAGTATAAAGGATCACTGGATGCTTCAGCCAAGGCTCGATCAGTGTCAGCAACAAACATGCTGGAAAAACTTGTTATGGAAAAGGAGTTGAAGTTCGTAGCGTTTGCTGAAGAGGTACAGTAACACGACGCCATGTTCGTCATTTCATAGAATCCATAGAGGTAGTCACGTTCGAAATGGTTCTAAGAATAGTCTGTTAAGTTGCAAACTCCTGTGGGTGTCATTTCTAAGAACCGGCATACTAAATACTCTATTCCTATGATTTAGATAACTCTATTTGTTGAGAAGACTACAAAGACCGTCAGAGAAAGTGAAAAAGGCATACTCAACATCTTTTCCTCTTCATCGAAGGCTAAACTGTAAATAACAGTTATTTTAACTCCTTCAGGGTACCGCTGAACACGAGCAAGTTACAGAAGCGCAACTTCATGGAGTGGCTTTGAGTACAACAAATGATGTCGTCGAATATAACTGGCATAGTAAGTAGTAGGCCTCATTTGAAAAGGTGTACTTTGTTGACTGACAGACAGTATCGGTCTCAGGTAGAACATCACTAGTAAGAGCAAGGGAAAACGGGCTCTCTTTATAGCATACGGTGTGGCTATCCCCTGGTAAATTATTACAGAAAACTGCACTGAAATCTGACGCTACCAGATAATACACAGAGTTAAGTCATGAAGGTTATATCACCATTTGTTTTTTTTGCTAGTTGCACTGGTGAACTCACAGATCGTTCTCAAAGGAATTGAGTCTGAAGGATGTGTACTGGTTGCAGCTGGTAATGCCAAGATATTGAACAGACTTCACACTCCAGTGTGGAGCAAAGGAGAGCTCTTTAACAAGAAGACATGGGTGGGAAATGTGGAAAATCTACAGGTATTTACCGAAGAAAAAAACACAGGCTTCTAACAAAACAAGATCTTTATCTTTGGTGATCATTTACAGGTAATCATTTCCTTTTTCTCCAGTACTTTGCCACAGTAGGTGCCGAGGACAATATTGGTTTAGACAGCACTCCTTGGTTAAATACCTCAGTGATCACGGGCCGGCAAAACAAGAACTCGTTCGATATAGCTGACCTGGCCAACATCGTGGGGTCAGGAGAGGCTGTTGGCGGAATGGTAGATGCAGATGTTGGGAATACAGGGCAGGAGCCCACGCAGTTACAGCGGATTGTGGCTCGTTGCGGCTGTGAATTTCATTTTGTGAGCTTCAGTCCTGATTTGGATCCTGTTGCTGAAGAACATGCGCATGAAGTCGTGGTGAGTAAAGTCTAATGGAACTTCTTCATCTATTGTTACTTTCTTGCATGACAGAGCAATTTCGGTTGATTGTCGATGGCAGTCTGGTTTTGTCCGAGATCCTATGGGTTCTTCTTTACGTCGGCCATTGATTGGCTGCCGAAAAAATGCGCCTCCCCCTGATTAGAAACAAGTTTCAATCCTTCTGGGCGACTCGGTAACTTGTGTTTTTCCACTCTCCAGTTCCTTCTCAGAGTCTACTACTGCCTCCCTCCTTCTTTCTATTTCGCCGTTGTGATTTCTTTGTGTTTGGCTTTTCCACCTTTATACTAAATAAAAAGCTATCAAACAACTAGGTACATTGAAGTAGAAAAAAATTGAATTTGGTTGCCGTGAGCGCAGATCATAGTGAAAGCCTCTTATGAGTGAAAAGAGGAAAGGAGGATGGAAACTTTCTGTCTAGCTCAACGGGCACTTTCAAAACATTAAACCGAGTTGTTGAAAGTTTGTTGCTTAAATGCAAAACATTGCTGAAAACTTGAGTGATATGACTGTATGATAATGCTGGTAGTTTTAATTCAATTTGTCCAACATTTATTTGTTGTCACTCATTTTAGCCTCCATCGCATTCCAGTCATCTCCGAGAGGACAGACACGTGGCAGTAAACACTTTCACCATCAGACACAAGTTGCTGGAGATCTCCACTAACTCTGTAAGTTCTGTGTAAAGAAATTCTCGATTCAACTGCAACTTAATTGCATGTGACACTTCCCTACCCCACCCCTGTTGTCAAGAGAAACTGGCAATTTATGATGGTAAACTAGCTCGAACCTGGTGTCGAATGCCTGCACAACGCTTGTGAAGTAAAGACCCTCCGCTTTTCCCCTCACAAAGGAAATTTTTCCCCAGCCATCTATCCTTCGTGTATCCCTAAACAGAAGTCCGCCAGTTTTGCTGATGTTATTGTTTTTCTTTCCTGCAGGCTCAGTTCGCCATGCTCATTGACATTGCCCATAATGTTGTGTTGTACACAGAACCTAAAAAGAAGGTGGGTAGTAGTTTCCATTTACTCAACAGCAGGAACTCAACTTTACTGCAACTTCTTTAAAGCAAACACCATACGATCCACGTTACCGTCCGCTCAATAAAGATACCCTTACATAGTGATCATTATGTCAACAGGAAGCGTTTGACAGACTCCAGAGAATGAGGTTTCAGTTACGTCTTTCCACTTCAGAAGATCAACGAGCTCAAATTCTTAGACTGCAGAACACTGTCAGGTAAGGATGTTATAAGCCTGCAAATAAATTGTATCAATGATTGAGCCAAAAAATTGCTACAACATTGATAGTAATGCGCAAGACACCAAAGTTCAATGGAACCCTACCATGAAGCATAGTAATTTTACAGGTTTAGGTTTTATAAGTGTATTGTGGATTGAGGAGAATTTCCTTAGTCTGCAAAAATAAGTTCCCGCAGTAAAAAAATCCGGAAACTAAAACGCCGCAAAATGTGCCCCCTTTTGTCCAAACAAAGATAGGGATAAGGTAAGATTTTTGTTTGATTTTGTCGGTGTGTTAGTCCTGTTAAGAGTTCAGTTTAGACTTCAGTGAAGTACCCTAACATGAGACGTCAGCAGTTCTATTTCGCTGTGGTCTTTTTTACAGTTGAGTTGTTTTTGTTTGTAGATCTCTTCAGACGGAAATGCGGAGGTTAGAGAGAGAGCTGTATGAAGTGAACACGTTAAGAAAGGAAGCCATCAATGATCAAGAGTAAGACTTTTTAAGTGCAACAGTTAGGGCGTATTTCGTTTGCTTGTTGTAAAGGTCAGAACCGAAGTAATAAAGATGGTCAGAACTATGATGAATACTTCAAGGAGTAAATGGGAACCCAAACTAAACTCACCCTAAACCACCCTAAGCGCGGGAAAGCGCAAATTTCCAAATGGTCGCCGATTGCCTTTTACTTAAGCCCAGATTGGGTGAGTTGGCGCCTGTTTCTGTTGACCAAGCACAGAGCTGTTTCCGTCGTGTGTGTCTGCCACCATAAAAAACTGCCTGATGTAAATAGTGCAAACTGATTGTTTGATCAGGTGAACAATTTTCTGCGATCAGCGTATAAAATATATTGCCTATCGTCTCTGGTTTTATCGATCACAATCAAATGACTCCAGTTTTCTCCTTTACTCCGGGATGAAAACGAAGCGAAAGAAAATATAATGATTCCTCACCCTGAATTTTATCTTGTTCAGGCTCACTGATGCTGTTATCCATATCGAGAGAGAAATCATACAGCTAAAGGAGAAGCTGAGTTCTTCAAGCACTGAACTGAAAATTATGATAAGGTGATTAGTCGTTAATTTTTTAAAGCATGATAGATACCCCTCTTTCTTCAAAACTTGGACTAACGATCCTCTAAGCCCACTGGCTGTTAAAGCTGGTGGAGCTAAGAGTGCTGCTGTGGCTCCAGGTTGGGAGCCATGGGTTTTCCTCGATATCTTTGGGACGAGTTCCCTAACATTTTGGCTTTTACATATGTCTCTACAAGAAACATACTGATGGCGCTTTCCATCGTTCAGGTTTGGCCAAATTAATAGAACTGTATAACAGGATTGATACTGTGAAGAGAAGTTGGAGAGTTAAACAGTCCTCCATGTATTATACAGAAACAGCTGTTTTGTCCCGCTGAATATTAATAAATGTTTTTTTTTCCTTCTATATTTGGCAGTGCGTACAAGGACTTTCTGATGAATTTGGACACGCCTACGCCTGAGAAAGGTGAGACTGTTCTTCAAAGGTCTTACTGCAATGATCGAGTGGGTAACCATTTGAATGGTCCTTCGTTCATTGGTCAAAAGAGAGTCGAGTTGAAGGGAATCATACGCGCTAGATGATTGGTAGTTTCTTGGGATTTTTCTCAGTCCGCAGCACTCGTTATGCCTTTTTCGTCTTATGTGTAGCACATTTTGAGAATATTTGCGTGAATAAAAAAACAACAAATAATTAAATGACAAAGGTGATAGGATGGAAAAAATAGATCAGGTGAACGTCGAGTGCACGACTCTTATCTTCCTGTCCTGTCCCTGTTCCATCCTGTAGCGATATATATACAGGCCACATACGATATTTTCATAATTTTTTCTGTTTCTCTGCTTCCCTTTTCAGTTACCACTGCGGAGGTGATTAAACTGGCTGAAGTTTACTTCAATCATGCTTCATGGCAGCTGAATCAAGAAGACGGACAGTTAGCCATAGCCGATGCAAAATTAACTGACTTCAGGTAAATAACCTGCTCTTGAAAAGCAGCTTAGGCCTAGAGTGGAATTCAAGCAAAACAACAGGGTTATAGAATTAAAATCTTGATGATGTGTATTTGTGTTGTTGATGTTATTGTTTATTTATTTTTTTGTTTTTGTTTTGGTTGTTGTAGAGGTGCCCTTACGTTCTAGAAACAAAAATGTTATCTCCGGTTGACCACGATATATATTACTGGCCATTCATAACTCGTCAGATTACTCAGCAACATAAAGGATATATTTCCTGTTGAATAACTCGGATCAATATCAGTATCTGGGCAACTGCCCACCTACCCCTCCCCTAACTCAACAAGAGTCAATTGACAACAAGTTAAGGTTAATTTTGGGTTAGGGGAGGGGTAGGTGGGCAGTTGCTCAGATACTGATATTGATCCAATAACTCTTTCAAATGACTTTGTTAGTTACAGGAAAACTACTCTCAGGGGCTCCACTGTAGAACATCGGTTGGAATTGGGAAAGTTTCACGTCAGAAATCTGTTACCCAACAGCATTTATAAGGTGAGCTGACTATACTGAGAATTTCCTTGATTTCTATTAGAGCTTGAAAGACGTAGTGGTTTAGTGGTAAGCGAACTGGACTCAGGAGTGACGCTTTTATTCATCTGTTTCTTTCTTGTATATCTGATTTAGGATGCTATGAGCCCTCTAGACGTCAGCGGTAAGGGTCACGTGGACAGAGCCGTGGCTGTACGGATATTCAGTAGAGTGAGGCCGCCAGGTTTGTGAACAAAACTTCTCGATTCTAGAATTAGTATTAGTGATTGAGGATACCGTTTAGTGCAGATTTCAGGGCATTATATTCATTATTCTTAGGCATGACCATGGAGAAAAAATGTGTGTTCATTTCTTTCTACAGTTGGAGGAATTGGAGTGAAGGAGCATTTTGAAGTGAACGTATGTCCGCTGGCCGTTCGCTTGACGCACCGCTTGTTCAAGAAAGTCATGGTGTTTTTCTTTCCCCAGCGAGAGCATGAATATGAGGGTGAAGTGGGAGAAGTAGAGCTTGGATTCAGAGGTTAGTAGTGTGTTCTCTCCCCAATACTTTTACGTGTCCTTCTTCAATGTAGGCAAAGCCCTTCTCATAAAATCAGTTCATTTTAGGAAGGTGTATATAAATAATGAAACAATTGTGTCTTAATTTTGCCAGGAATGGAATTTGAGGAAAAGGAGATGTTCATTTACGAAGATGAGGTAAAATAGGCGGAACATTTTTCAGGCCATGGCAGTTTGACTCCAACACATTCTTAAATTGTAGAGAATACGATTCAACTAGCTACCACAGCCCTTCTTTACAAAACCTTTTTTCATCTTTGTGTAAACGCATGCTAACAGATATAAAATGTAAACATTTGATTACTGAGAAGAACACTTTTTGGTTGAGTGTCGAACATGATCCCTGGTTGTTTAGGGTTCGCTTTACTTCCGTCCTTGATTGGTCAAGAAAACTTGCGCCATCCTTTCAACCAATCAAATGCCGGTTGGAAACCAGTCGCCGTTTCTTTACTTTCGTTTTCCCGCGCCGTGGGGGGCATACTTGAACGTATTTGCATGGAGTTCTCAGTCGCTCCTTGTGTCGTTTTCCTTTGGTATAGTTTGCTCTCCCTCTTTTTTTTTCCTTTGGTTTCACGTCACTGAATAATATATATTTTTTGCCAAGCCTAAAAGCGGAGCTCGCATTTTTTTCCCCGCACGCCCTAAGTGCACAACGCTTTGCCCCGGCCAGGACTAGAACCCGGGTCGGCCAGGACTAGAACCCGGGTCGTCCGACTCGGAGCCCAGTGCACTGACCAATGGACTCCTGGACAAAGCCGTGGCTTTGGCGTGCCCGCGGTACAGTTGACCACGCATGTTAAAAGTAGCACCTTGTACGGTCGTACGGTCGAAAGTCCAAATTTTCTCGGCTTGATGGGTTACTACTACCATTTTGTATAATTATGGGGCTACGCTCTGCGAGCTCCGCTAGAAACGCACTCTGTCCTTTTATATTTTATCAGGATTTCTTAGGTCCTCCTACAGGTGGTAAAGCGACATCTTTGAAGCGATCTCCGAGTTCTCTGTCTGCAGTATCAGGAAGTTCCATAGAATCCTTCAGACATAAGAAAAGTAACACAACACTGACAGACTATCCTCCTACGTCGCCATCAAACAAGGATAAAGGGGTAAGAGAATCAAATTTGGCGAATGTGTAAACACCAAATTTCCTAAAGGGCTTTTCAACGAGATGTATAGCAGTCACGAGTGCGATTTACGAACTAGATCTCTGGGTTGAATTTTTGATAACTCAAGCGCGAATGAACCATTCCTATAGTCGGCATTTGAAGTTTACAATAAATGTTTGTGGCATAACTCAGATAAATACAACACAAAAGAGCAAAACACAAAGGAGGGGACGGGTAACATTAGTTGTGCGCAACCGGTTTTTGGTCTTATCACGCAGATATCAAATGCTTTTTTTTATTATCATTCGTATCCATTTGAACCACAGACAAAGAAGAAAAGTACGTTTTACAAACGAATCAGCGATTACGACGACCTTGACAAAATGAAGGTAAGCTGTGTACTCATTGTGTTACGTGATCTCCACGAGTATTTAGCAATATAAGAAAGTTTTCCTACTTGTTGGTGAAGTTGGAAGGGGGGGGGGGGTGGGGTGGTTGATTGGATGATGCGCTGCGCCCAAATTTGCAAAATTTCCCCGGGGTACTTTGGACAGTATCGTACGATTTTGGACACCAGAGTCTGATTTTGTACAGTTGTGTCCGATTTTGGACACTAGTGCTTGATTTTGGACACTAGTGTTTGATTGTGGAGGTTAATGTCTGATTTACGACACTACACCAGTGTCTGATTTGGACACTAGTGTGATAATAGTTTGCGGATAATGAAGCACGACGCACTGATAGGGAATTACTTTAACTACTTTAAGTTTTTATATGCAGCTGAAATGAAGTGTTTTGTTCTGTGTTTACTTTTAAAAATTACTCACCTAATGGCAATACATTTGCTTTTTCCAGGAGAGGGCCTCTAAGAATAACTCTTTTATTTATGTAAAGATCCCTGAAGTGTCCTTACTTGTCAGCTACAAGGTTTGTTATTAACTTATGTTCGTGAATTTTCAATTATTCCCCTAAAGCAATATTCAGAGAAAAGATCAACGATACTTTTCAAGTTTCGTAGGTGTTAAGTGAACGTTGTCGTAATGTAAGGTTGATTAACAATCGTCTTATTTGACATATAAAGCGGAGCAAGGAAGAAGGTAAGTTAGTTGGGGGTAAAAAGACGATTTAAAACTTTCCACAAGTCGATCCATGTTCGCTTTCTCCACCCTTTCCCACCATTTTTTTAGCCATGTTAGCCTCTCCTCTTCTAAGGTAAGTATATTCTTTCTTCTAATCAGCATTATGTCGCTTATTTCTTTAGGGCGAAAAAGACAGGAACATTATGGATGTTCATGACTTCAGCCTGCTCATTCCCACCTTAGAGTATCACAATCGTACATGGACGTGGCATGATCTGTTGATGGCCATGAAGAAAGACTGTGTCAATGTGCTTGTATCACAAGTAAGTTCTTCACAATAGACCTCTCCTTTACCCTTAGACGACCAGTTTGCATTTATTCGTTTTTATTATGCATTTCTCGGTCGGAAGACAAGTAGAGACTTGGAGATATTGTATCATAACTTTCAGGTCTCCTTCTTTAAGTACTCGGTTTTTCTGTTTGTTTACCGGTTAAAACTTGATTGCTCTTTTTTTTGTAGGCTATAAAGGAAAAGCTACATCTTGTAGGAGGACATGGCACAGAAACCAAGGAGTCCAAATCACAAGCCAAGTGAGTTTCTTTTTCGCAGCTGTTACTAAGAATATAAAGAAGCGCAACACCTCTCGTTAGTTTTTAATTTTGATTGTCACGTAACGCAACTTCACTGTGGCGGCAGTGATGGGTGGCAGCTGCGAAGTAGGCTGGTGAATTATGAATTGGAGATAAAGAAGAGGAGTTGTACCAGGTTGTGACCACTTACAAGTGTGTGTTTGTAAACAAAACCATAAGATTTGATGTCCGTTGGTCTTATCCACCCTTTTTCATAGTTTCGCCTATCATCAAACTCTTATGCGCATAAGAAGCTAATGGAAACGAAAACTTTCGAACATCGTTTCTCAAATGTTTTGAAAACACTCCTTCTCAAGCGCGAACAGGTGAAAACGGAAGCCCTACAAGACCGTGACGCATACGGCGTCACATATATTTGCTTATGTAAACATTTCGGACAGGGAAAAAAATGATCGAAATTTAAACGAAAATGTTTAGTCTGGTGTAGCTGTGAGGGCATGGGACTCGTTAAAAATGCAATTGTGTAATCGGGGCTCAAGTGATCTACTCTTGTTTTTTTTTTTTTTCCTTTCTCTCAGGGAAGAAGATAAAGCACGAATGCTTTTAGGAGGCTTTGTAAGTTGATAAGATGTTTCGGGGTTTATTCTAGAAATTTGTCAAAGAAGACCCAGTTGGCCCCCTTATATAATTTTAGGGAGAGCCCTTCGCTTAAAAAGGGCGCCCAAAATATTTAAATGTGGTGCCCCTGGAGGTATTGACATAAATTTATGCTGCAATTTCCTTCTCTTAGCTAAGATCTAGGATAAATATTGTGTTATAAGGCTTAACTTAAAGATCAATGTGATTTCTTTTCTCTCTGTTTTATCCGTTGGGCGCGACCTTCCGGTTATGTTCTTTTTCCTTTTATTTCAGCAACAGAAAGATCAGCATAAGAAGTCAAAGAAAAAGTTGTTTGGCAAATTGGCGAAGGTCGCTCGAGGCTCGAAACGAAAAGGTTCGTGTGACGGACCTGTCACCAACAAGACAACGATATTTCAGCAAGAGAATATTAACAGTTTATATTTCTTGATTTTACTTACTGTCTTAAAGAATTTTTTATGGTCCTCTTCAATATCAAATTAATTTTTCTTTGCATACGATATAAAGCTGGGTCTTAATTATATACCAAACAAGCCTTTTGTAAGTTTATGGCGAACCGATTTTTAATCGAGTCTTGGAACTAATCAAGATCTGATTGGTTTTGTTTAAGTACGCTCTGTAAATGCTCAAAAACTTTTGCGCCATTCTCTCAGCCAATCAGGTGTAGAATAAAAAAAACAATTGAGACTTGCACCGTGAACATGTGTTTACTCTGAGTTCTCATTGGTTCCTTGTTAATGTAAAACCTTGTTCTTATAGGCTATGGAGAATACTTTGATTTTAGTTAAACGATACTCCGTTGAAATGCGACGTCTAACAAAATAAGCGGGAACCGTATCTAGTCTTACTACAAATCCGTATAAACATGTAAACTTCAAGCCTTACCTTGTTATAGTCTAAGATAGATCACTTGATATGTCAAGTCTCACTATCACTGAACAACCGTACTAAACACAACTTTATTCTCCCCAGGTCTCTTGCAGCCTGACGGAGCAGGCCCTGAGCCTGTTGACCTACAAGAAGATCAAGATTTTGAGGAATTCGGTACCTTTGAGATCGATGATCAACCACGGACAGAAGATGACGATGAAGATAAAGATGATACCGGTTAAATTAGCTGATGGAGTTACAACTTCTGTGCTTAAATTACAACTTCTGTGCAAAATGAGGGGAAATCAAGAATAGATTAGATGGAGAATTCCCATAAAAAATGAACAATCAGCCTTGCGAATTTTATTTTTATGAATGGGATAAAAATATGAATGTAGAAGTCACTCTTTGTCCTAGAACAAAAATTTCCAACCTACATTATTTGAAACACATACCGTTCTTGAGGATTACGTATTAGGTGGTTTTCAACTTGCTTTCTCTAACGTAGATTTTAAGGTGCAACTTAAAAGAGGATGGGGAATTGACACTTTTGAACGGTTCGATTTTTTTGACAGAACAACTTACGTGACCAGTGAAAGATGAATATTGTGATACCATTGGTTACGTAGAGAAATTATTTAAAATTACGTTTTCAAAATGAGATGTACAATTATAGTAATTAAGTGCGAGCTGGAGGTATTATTTAACCTTAGAGGCTTAGCTGTGAATTTTGTTTAGGATTATTTGCAATCAAATGTAAAGACGAGTTCATAAATATTGTGGATACCCTAGGATTTGAATTAAGGGATCCCAATTTTCCAAATATTATTAAATCGAATCAGGTCGTCAAGATTCAATAGTGTTTAATATCTCTGTATGCTGCCCTCTTCTAGCGTTAAACGTTACCCAGTGCGTAACTTCCCTTTATTGCGTTCCCTAATGCTACCACTTCGTATGAGTGCATGTAAATCCTCAGTCGCGATGAATTTTGAACTGAAAGTGATTTTTGATTCAGGGTGAACATCTATAGTTCAGTAGCGACAACGTCTTAGAGGTGTGGCAGAGAACACAACTTGAACCCTGAATGTATTATTCCTTTAAACTCGTATCTTTTTCACGTCGCTGAGCCTCCTTTGGCTACAGATGATAAATGTTTATTGTTATTATTTACAAATATATTCTATTCGTCAATCGAGAATTTTACAGACCTGATAACATGTTGAACTTTACGGTGTAAAATTGGTCATCCTAAAAAGAAACAGCAAACCTAGGTAGACAGAGTTTTTCCTTACTAATTGAGTCAAGAGAGTGACTATTCTAAGACGAGGCATTAGTTCCATTGTTTATTTTTTTTCAATAAGTGTATGCATAATGTAGTATGGAGTTATACGGAATTTTTTTCAAAATTAGTTCAAACAAATTGAGTCTCGCAACGCTTACTAGCGATTTTATCCAATGCCTCTTTTCATTCCAGAGTTTTTTCCTCGTTACAAAATAGTCCCTACAGTCCAGTTACTGCTGGTTTTTTTCTCTTCTCACGTGCCAATTATTCTCATAAGATGTGTCTCGTTCCTCTTGATTCCTAGTTGGCTCAAAAACGTGCAAACTAAACTCTGCACCGAATCAGTGACGTATCAGTCAATTATTGGCTGCAGCTACTAATCCATATTCATCAGTAATATTGTGGAAGTTTCAACAAACCACGCTGTCTGTCAAAGAGTGAACAGGTGCCTTTCGAGCACTGAAAATGAAGTTGCACTCCGGAAAGAAGACGTTGGATCATTTCAGAAGAGTAACGTGAGCTCTCTGATGTTATTAACAACACGAAGTGAGTGCAAAATATTGTTTCCGATTCCTTATAGAGCTAAACTTACCTTATGATTTCGGTTGAACGACCAAATGCGAGTCAATTGCTTTGTCCCGGAGTGTCTCACCAACTCGAAGCTGAGTTTGATTGAATTAGGGTGTTGACTTCGATAAAAACCAGAGCCCATGATTGTAAAATATTTGAAGGGAAATTCATAGCTATCTTTCGTCGAAACAATGAAATGAAGATTTCAAAGAGGATTTTTTTGCAGTTGAATATGGCCACGAGATATGTCACGACTCTTCTACAAATAACTTGGTGACCTTTGCCCCATTTAACATTACTTTTCGAAATATTTTCGCGTTTTCCCTTTCTTCTATATTAGTGCTTTTGTGGCAACGAATTAGAGAGAAATTAAATTTGAAGGTCCTAAAATTGTCCGCGTTCGTTCTGAGACAGTAAGCATTCCCTGATTAAATCAATCATTTCTATTTTCAGGAAAAGTAAAGTTGTCAGAAGAATGGAAGAACAAAGATTCTGGTCAAGAGGAGACACTGAATTATTGGGGGTTACTGCAAAGATAAGAAGTTTGAGACTATCGAGTAAAAGTAGCAAAATGGTGGCACTTATATGTAGAATTATTGCACGAAGACCTCATTCTTCAACGAAGAGTATTGGAATGGATAAATCTGGTTACCTGGTCAGTGAATGGTTTTCAATTTGCCATCATTTTTGGAATAGTTCGTCATGATGCGGATTGTTATGCAAACCTTGAGCTATCGCATAATTCATTTGAACTACAAGCTGTAATTTAGTGCAATTTATCTCAGATGATCTCATTCCATCGAAATAAGCAAAGCAATAACTAGAAATTGATTTAAACCTGGTGACAGAAAGCTGAAACTGGAAATCTTTGATTTCGAAGCTTTACTGGCCTTCTTGGTTTGCATAACAGTTTTTATCACCATTACACCCCAGTTGACGCTGCACAAAGTTGAGGTGGCACTCGAACAAAAGACCTCCGAAAAAGACCAAATGAAATCTAAAATTTAAATGTACACTGTTTTATTTATTTCAAAAATAGCACTTCTGAACAATGCCGACTTTCAAACCACACTATTGTTCAGGCTACATGTCACTATTTTCAGTGACTGACTTTGAAAAGCTTGTTAACAAACCAAGAAAAAACTGCTGCTACCAGCAACTTACAAACGACTTAAGAGTCAACGGTATAACCAGCAGACTGAACAGAACAAACTAAGTTCACAACCGATAAAATGACAAAACGCCAGTTTAGCCATTTACCTTCTCACTTAAAAAATGAGCAAACACTTTTGCTGGCCAAAAGATGACAAATTCCGCTCAGGCCAATCAACTAATTTGGACAACAGGCCTTTTAGGCTCAACACTCGTGCAGACGATTGCACTACAGGGAGCTACCAAGAGAAAACGATGAGGAAAAACACTGATTTGCTTGAAAATTCATCCTCAGCATGACATGATATAAGCTGGAAATTTTAATATTTTCGTTGAAAAAAAGAAACATCAGTTCGCCATACATAAAAGGAAAAACCAGTGCAGTGCCATCTGAGAACTTGTATCTACTACTTTGTGCAATCAACTGTGGTTAGTTTTAGTGAAAATGTTACTTTTAAAACTTTAATGCCTGGTCAAGAGCCTTTTCTGAAGACTGCTGAGATCGAAATCTACCGTTAAAGAAACCAGTAAAAATTGACGAATGAGTATAGGTTACCATATTTCGGGTAGCTTTTATTCGATAGAGTAGAAAATCATTTCCTAAATCGTTGAAATCTATTTTACACTTTAAACGAAAGTCCATGCAAACATTTGAACCAACCTTTTGGCTTATAAAAGATTATTAAACTATTCGCAATAAATCTTTAGTTGTTGTGAAGGAGCATAATTGTCCCATGGTATTCCCCGAAGAACAAGAACATTTAAGAAACCATTCTGAATTGTTCTCTACAATTTGAAATTTTGGCAAGGCACGTCTATTTTAACGATAAACGTGAGAATAAAAAATGCAAATAAAAAAAAATTTCATTCAATAGTTGCCAAACCAAATAAGTTTGTAAGATTTTCCTGTTGAATGTTCTCACATATTGCTATTGATGACGAATTACATACAAAAAGGTTTTACGAACAAATAACCTATATTCTTTTGGTAATATTACTGAACTGAAATCACGTTGATTTTACCAACAAAGTGAGAACCAAAATTTCAACGAGCTATATCCAAATTAAAGGTGAGTTTTATTGTGCCCTCAAGTTGAAAAGCGAGCGACTTGACGGTTTGCTGGTTTATATACAGTTGTTTCTTCAATGCGAACTTTTTAGTGAATCCAGTTAGCCTTGTATATTAAGTCGCACACGCGTTGCTCTTCATACCAGGCATTTAGTTTTAAAATAATCGACTTATTTATTCCTTATTCTAAGTGGACGGAGGATCTTATGCGCAGTAATTCGATGTAACACAGGAATACAGAAACAAAAAAGCTTGCCAAAAATTTTTAATTTATTTTAAATTCAGTTTTTACGAGATAATATATACTCTTGGTTCATAATTACAATAACACAAACGTTTGTTGCACGAATTAATCGAATTCAACACAGAGCCTAATTGTTATTTGTCTTAGCTTTTGTGGCTAGAACAACAGTTGATATTATTTTATTTTTGTTACTTCGCGAATTTAGTCAGTTTACTCTTATAAACCGGCAGCCTAATTATGGTATGAGTTCTTGTTGCTAAATTCAAATTCGAAGAGTGTGCTCCGACTGTTGAAGCAATTTTATTTTTGAAATCGCTTCGTCAATTTAAGTTCAAGGCTCTTTGAGCCGAAATTTCTTTTTTCCTTCAATTTTCTTAAATAACTAGGTGCTTTTTCAACCTGTACCTGTGTTACGATCGAAAACTGATGGATTTAAAGATCTGCAACAAAAAACACAGTGGAAAGCTATAGGCTTAAAAAAGCAAATTGATCACTGTTTTTCTAGCTGGCCATGACGCTTTTTCGTATACAACTTCCACACATCTCGTGCTAAGAATTGAAGTTCAAAAATCAGTTAAGGGATAAAAATATTCTAGTCAAAATTTCTTTTAAAGAAACGAAGTCGAATTTTTCAAACTGGTTAATTTTTTTTTTCCTGAGAGAGGATAAATTGGCGTTTACTTCAGTTCTTTTTACACGAGATGTTGTTTAATTTTATTTTGGCGGGAAATTTATGAGGAAGCCTTACTAAAATTTTTGCCCAAAATGTTGCTAGGGGAAACTCTGTGCAAATTGGTCCAGATTTTCCCGCCAAAAGTCTTTCTTTAATCTTTAAAGATTTAATTGGAAATTACTTAATCAATTAACTTGTGATTATAGAGAATTCAAAACCAATAAAATACTTTGTTAAATATGGAACTTTTGTGGTTTTATTAAGTGAACATTGAAAGACAATAAAACTTTGTTTGATTTATTTGTTACTAATAACAAGAGGACAAGAGCCTTTTCTTATCAACAACATATAACTTAATTCAAAAAAAAAAAAAATTGGCGCATACGTAAAGTTTTTTGGCGGGAAAATTGTAAACTTTTAAATGGCCCATGCCATGAATAATAAGCCGACAAAAAAAAAATCAAAGTCCTATAAAATTTCGAATTTACATTTGCTTACGTTTGCTTTTAAGTCGTCGATTTACAGCGAATGACTCTTTGCTCTCCCTCATAGTATTCTTGATAGAAATGCACTACATCTGTTTCATCCGTCTGAAGAGATTTTGTTTTTCACTTGGATCACAACCTTTCTTGTTTGATTCGTGCATCAATCAGTCTGTAAGAAGATGAAAAGAACGATAAATCAACAACTGCAAAAGATCTTAAACCGTGATCATTGAGAGTGGTTCGCTAACAGTAACACTAATGTTAAAACTATTTCACGATGTAAAATAATTGTGAATTGGTATTTACATCCTACAGTGTCGAGTCGCTCTTTAAGGGGACTTGAACGTAAAGAGAGATTCACCGGAAATAAAACACTAAAGAAAACAATAATTTCCTTGTTTGCAGTTTTCCTTCCATTTGACTTTGACAAGTTTTGTTGTAAACATTCTTTAAATCCAAGTTGATACGTTCAATACAGACCAGCAGATCAGACTCATACGCGCAGTTGGCCGATTCGTAAAAAATAAACAAGTAAACAGACAAACGAGAAAGCAACTCGCCTCTATGAAAGTTTTATGTGTTCCTTTCTTCCCTTGAAATTCCTTGATTTCGTGATAACCTCATCCTATGGCTGACGCTGTCCTGATGAGGAAAAACGAGGAAATTTATATCGTAAAAACAATCATACTTAAATCATGGTAGTTACTTTCTATTGTGACTGATGAACATCATACCAGGGAAATTAAGCAAGGCAAAGTGTATTTCTATGATACCACTGTCAACTGACAGTGAGGTAGCATTGGATTCCAGTGATATCAATAATATATCTTGACTGAATGCAGATAGTTTTCTACAAAAACTTGATAATTCAGTCAGTTACGTTCAACATTTTTACATGGGCTACTAGTCCATTGCATGTCAGCACCCTCCCCCGTAATGCGTAATGTACTGCCCGTAATGCATTTCGTTTTCCTCAAAATTTCGAATTAGAGGTATTATACGGCACTACTTCAATACAAAGGAACACTAAGCTGTACTTTGCAACTTTCCCATCAGAAAAAAAAAAGATATAAAGGCACGAAGACATTTCATAATGATGATAACTATCTACTGTAAGATGATCAAAATAATAATAATAATAGAGTAGATCAGGAAACAAAATTGGAAAAAACTCTGGGATTTGGATGGAAATTAGCCACTACAATGGATTATTGATTTTTATACCTCGTTACAAGCCTGCACATAGCTACCCTTCCCCTTCCCCCAACATACACCCAAACCCAGATCACATTGCACATTGATAAGATATCTATACTTTGTGCTCCTAAAAATTTTTCTTGTTTTCTTTTTTTTCACCGTTTTTTGGTAAAACAATCCTATATTAAGGACATACAGTCTAAGTTAACAGTCTCAAAAAAGTCTTCATTGACCCATTTCCCACAAAAATTAATTGAGTTTCATTGACATCTGTATATTTAGAAGCAAGTGTGCCATACCTACTGATATCTCTTAAAGTCCTTCTTAAGTTAACTTCTTTTTTATTACAAACATCCAGTCAGTTGGAATAAACTTTGAAATTTTACCTTTTGTGTTCATGACTTGAGCACTTTAATTTTTCCATCACCTCGCCACTCTCATCCAAGATCTAGGATTCCCAGCTGTCCATGAGGACTTCTCCACAGGCCACCCCAACGCTTGCCCACAAGCAGCTCAACCAGGCTTGTCCACAGGTCACCCAAAGGCTTGTCAACAGGCCACAGACTAAGGCTTGTCCACAGAACACCCAAGGCTTGCCCACAGGCCTCACACTAAGGCTTGTCCACATATCAATTTCCAAAACTTGTACACAGGGTTCATACCAAGGTTTGTCAAAGATTACCTTTAGTTAGCAGGCCACAATCAAATTTTTTTTTTAATTTCCAGATGTTTGAAAGCAAAAGTAATAGCTAATTGTGCAATATGATCTTCCAGAAAAGATTTTTAAGGACTACCTTACTGTTTGCTTCTTTTCTGCTGCTTGAAAGTAAATGGAACTTGGCTTATCACCTCCATAATCAGCATGTGGTATTTACTGATGGTCAATAGTCAGTTTAGAATAACACTACCTTAAAAAAAACCTGCTGAAACAAACAAATACAATAAACAAATTACCAAAACAGACAAAAGATATAAATAGAGAGATCAGATAATAATAAAAAAAAGTAAAAAAAACAACAACAAATTTTGAATTTCCACCAGATGAATTACTCAGCATTGAGGAGTTAGCTACCCACACATGCTAAATTTCTTTGCACTCCCCCCCCCCCCCCCCCCACTTCCAATCCACTCCATCATCTTCAGCATTTGTAGCAGGTGTGACCAGATGATTTGCTGTAGTCCTGGGTTTCTCCTCTTAACCAAACAATTATTTATATCATTTCTTTTATTTCCATTTTACCATGAACTGACACAAATTCTAGTGAAGATCTCTTAAACCATGATGGAATGTTTATGGTCTTCTGTAGAGTTCAGTTTACTCTTTTGGTGATCTGTTTTGTCACTTGGCCTTGTGTTCTTTGCAAATTAATTATAGAGTACCACTGTACTTAACATTCCTCAGGGCTCTTTAAAAACTCTCCTTTCAGGGTATAAATTTAATAAAGAAGCAGGTGCAGTTCATTCATCTTGTTGGAGAATTGTATATTCTTGTCCAAAATACTGACA
Organism: Pocillopora damicornis; assembly: GCF_964200805.1. Classification (NCBI taxonomy): domain Eukaryota; kingdom Metazoa; phylum Cnidaria; class Anthozoa; order Scleractinia; family Pocilloporidae; genus Pocillopora; species Pocillopora damicornis. The sequence goes on along the minus strand of NC_142681.1, from coordinate 689,582 downwards.
AAATAAGTATTCCAGTTTCTTCACATAAAATCATCTTCATCTGATTCATCATCCTGGAAATAAGAAAAGAAATGAAAAAGAATGTGACCTCTGCTCAGGTGAAACATTAGTATTGGATTGTCCATCCTAACATCACATAATTTCATCAGTGATTATTACACTCCGATTAAAAAATGTGAGGTTTTCCTTCATAATTGGAGCTCACCACTTAAGTGAAATAACACTTTTTTTCTTAAAAAGTATAGTAAACAATCATGTTTTCTTGTTGCACTTTCTTAAAAATGAACTTCGACTTTCCAACATATACAAGTATGCTGTGCAGTGTATTTAAAAACCACCTCAGGTTAAATAATTGCTAACTTATTTTATTTACACATTCCTTTGCCCATAGGATAAAAGAATCGAAAAGGGCTTTTAAAAAATAGTTTTACTGGAGATTCCTCACTTAAGCCCCAATTATAATAGCTTCTGATACCTGATAAATTTCATAGAAGTGTGACTGTGTGAAAAGCAGTGTTGTTCAACATGGTATTTCCATAGAAATAGTAGAGATGGTAAGTTTTGAGCTCAGAGAAGAATTAAGAAAGATGTTTTTTCGTCTTGTTGCAAGCATGGGACAAAGAAAAAATTCTGAGTCCTTGTGAGGAATTGAACCTCAGACCTTCGGATCTGCACTCCAGTTTACCTCAATCTGTGAAGAGGTGTATTAAATCAAACAATGTAAAATTACCAACTGACCTTATTGGATTTCATTTTTCTTGAGTCCATTAAAGAGTCATAGCTCCTACAAAATATCAAGTTTACAGCCATTGAAAATTTCACATGCAGTATACAAATGAATATACAGTCAATTGTGAGAGACTTGATCATGTTTAAAAGTGTATAGAACAGTAACAAACATGTATGGTACATGTGAGATCAATATAAAAAAACTTAGAGCCTGCTGAAGCTGCTTATCCATGTTTCCAGAAAAATTCTGTAATCAAACCAAGTGGCCCATACAGCCAATGCTTGTCCTGGTTTCCATTACATGAAGTGACTAGGAGTATTACTCTCATACTACCTTCCCCTGGATGAGATGCCACTTCATTGGAAGGTTACCCCTAGTATTTCATCCCTAAAAATTTGCTGATACCCATTTAGACTCCTGGGTGGAGAGCAACACGGTGAAAGTTAAGTTTTTTGCCAAAGAACACAACATAATGTCCCACCCTGCACCTCTTCATTAAGCCACAGGGTCTCCCACTCCCTCTTTCCAAAAGCATAACTCAATGTAGTACTGTCACTTGTCCAGGAGGAGATCTAAGTCTGTAACAGGTTACTTACCACCTCCCTGATACATGTAGTTTTGATGGTAACTATTTAAACTCCTGCTTGGAAAGAGTGGAGTCTTAATCACCAACAAAACACAATGACTGGCAGTCCATGACTCCATCCAGACCTGTAATCAATTATGTAAGAAGCTTCAAATCTTGGCCATAGTGGTTAAAGGAAAAAATTACCTCAATGCAGCTTCTTCTTTTCTTCTTTTCTCTTCTTCTTTTTCCTTCTGTCTCTAATTTGTGAAGATAACAAAATATTATGAGACACCTCTTGTATCTCAAGAATGAACAGAATTGAAAAAAAACTGCAGTGTTCATCAAGATGACAATGCACTGAACATATCAGTTGATCATGAAATAATGTTTTACTTGTTCTCTTAATTTCTGTTTGCCATCTTCTCTTTCCAGTCTATCTCTCTCCTCCCTTTCCTCTCGTAGGTTTGGAAACTTTTCTTCTTTTGTCTTATTCAATCTGTTCACTATTTCATTTACTCTTTTTTCAACTTTGATGATCCGCACCTGGATATAGCAATATGAAAGAAGAGTTAGGTTTAATGTTTGTGTTGTAAGATATTAAAGAATTGTACCTACAGTATATTTACAGTGTAAGATCATGTGTAGTATTTGATAAAAATAATTAAAATGACAGTACTGGAAATGAAGAGTCATCAGGTATTCTGGAAAGTTATAAAATTCAACTTATACTCTCTTATGGAAAGAGGCATTGTGAGGGAAAGTTGAATGAAATGGCCTTGGTTACAACTCAAATACATTCTTCTTGATTTGGAATCTGGTATGCTAACTACTACACCACAACAAAACTTGTGTAGATTAGACAGCATTGAAACTCTTTACAGTGGCCACTTTATATTATCAGCTCAGTTGATGAAACCAAATTATCCTTAATAAAACATACAAATGCTACTTGGGGTCTACTATTGCATTATAAATACCTCTTTATTACTGTGAAAACCCACTTGTCCAACCTCCATGTCGGCTGTCTTTTTCAAGTTACCCCAGAGTGTATACACAACAGCAATATTGTTCATCTTATTTCCTGCAGAAAAAAACAATTTGAAGCACTTCTCAAGAAGGGATCAATGGCTAAAACACAACAAAGAAAATATTTCCACCATAAATGACAATGTTTCAGTGTCTTAATGACTCTCTTTCAAGTTCAAATTAACACTTAATCAATAAAAGTTTCCTAAAGATCATCCAGGTTGGCATGCAAAATCAGGCAAATAGTTTTGCTCAAATTGACAACAATTTCAAATTATAGCAGCATTAAGATCACTCTAAAAGTATATAAGGAATTTCATGTACATTATTCTCTAATACTAGCACTGACAGTTTACTAGTACCAATTCCTAGTCCAAGAGTAAAATGTCCTGCACAAGAACACCACACAATAATGCCACCCTGGGGACAAAGATAATTGCATCCCACATAATGAATAAGTTAGTCCTGTCAAATTAACAGTCATATATGTACCTTGAATACTGTTGGCTTTTACAAGCTGTGCACAGTCGGTTAAAACTGTCATAGGAATGTCATCTAGAGTTTCACCCTAACCAAAAAAGAAAAATATAAGGTTTTCCTTACATTTTTTTAATTGTAAGGATACATTGAGCTTCAAAAATTACAAGGGACAAATAGCTTTCTCAATCAAGAGATCAAAAGCAACCTTGATTTTACCTTTTGTAATCTAAGATATACATGGGCTGATGATAACTTATCAACATGAAACCTGAAAAAGGCAATACATGCATGTAAATTAGTACAGTCATCTTTCATCAAGAAACTCATTGTAAGTAAAGGTTGAATTTCTGTGTCTGTGACCAACAATCTCCCTTAATATGGTTTAAAATGTACATATGCAATTTAAGATTAGCTAGATATTTTTATACTAACCAAACATCCTCTGGAAATCCCCATTTTATCAACTCCTCGTCTGTGCAATGATTAAAACACACTCCATAAATTAAATTACAACTTAGTTAAAATACTATAGGTAGATGGGACTTAGCTTTTAAAATACCAGACATGTTTTACATTTGAATTCTCCTTACGAAATCAGAACAACATTTAGAAAACAGGTAATGAGAAAATTAATAGTCATAAGCTCTAGAGGACTATGCTATCTCGTGAGAAACCCTTGCTGGAGGAGTGTAGAGAATTCGAATTTTCTTGAATGAGTTGAGAGAAAATGTAGAGCAGCTATAAGGGAGAATTTCTCTTAGATCTTGGGAGTTTAAACGTTTACCGATTAAAAAGATTCAATCATATGTTAGAGTGTTTGTGGCACACGATCACACTCACTTTCGTGTTTATCTGCGCCCATGTAAATGGTGTACGGCGGTGAGACAACTAAGGAAAGAAAAATTAATTAATTAGGTTTGGCCTTGAGTAGCAAAGAATTTCTATCTTTTCAGTGTTTCACTCACCGTTGCTTTGAAAGTACAAAACCATGGTGAGAGATTTAGTTCGCTTTACAAAAATAGCCAGGCGAATATATTTGCGAATAGACCTCCAAGGACCTGGGTCTAGCTAAACCCAGTCTCCTCTCGGTTGTAGTTGCTATAGAAACATAAAACGCCAGCTGTAAAAATGCTATGGTTACTGTGTAAACTCATTCATTTCTCTTCTTCTCCGCGGAAACAATTTGCAGAAATTTTTGTGTAAAAACCGGATAAATGGCTTTGACGGACCCTAAAATTCCTCCACGCTTTGCAGTGTCGGATTGGCACACATCAAACACAATAATACGAACAAATGCTGAGCGCCAGCGAGATGCTTCGCATCGCGTTCGTCAAGAGAGTCGATTTCTGCGAAACGAGACCGACAATCATACTCGATGGACTCAACATGACAGCAACACAAAACTTGAAAAGAGAATACACGACATCAATAACTGGAAGAAGAGTTTAGAGAGATGCCTGGCCGAAACAGACGCCGAGATTGCTTTATTACAACAAGAAAAAGAACGAACAGAACGGGCACTGGAAGCAAAGAAAGTTCCCCTCGACATCACCCTAGAATGTTTGATGTTGAGAGAAAACAGACAAAACATTGATCTTGTACGAGACGAAGTTGAAGCACAGCTTCATAAGGTAATGACCAAATGATATTTTTTAACCAAATTGTTAGCGAAAGACTTGAAACTCCTAATTTTTCGATCACATTGAATGTTAACTTAGAAGTAAACAATAAAAATTTCAATGATCTTCTAATACTGGTAAAACCTCTCAAAATTTAAAACGTCTCACATCCTTTAGATTTTTATTAAACAGAAAAACTTTGATAACTGAGGAAACATATAGAAAATAGGTTCCCAAGTTTTGCTCATGGTATTTAAAATTCTGATGATGTTACATGTAACTTCTCATCACATACTTCAATATTTAAATTCTAAACATTATTCATTGTTGATAGGATAACTTTTGGCTTTCTTTTTCTTTTCCTCAGGAGGTAGAAGTGATTGAGGGAGCAAAAGCTCTTCTTCAACAGAAAGTCAGTGAAGCTTTTGAACAACTCTGGTTAGTTTTGATGGTTATTTTCTTGTATATATCTATCAACTTGTCTTTATAATGTCCAGTATCACTCCTGAATCAATCGTACAAAATTGAAACGAAGTTCAAGATTGAAGGTAGAATCATTCAGCTAGGGAGGGGAAGGTCACTCTAGAGTCTCCTTAGCCTGAAGTTGTTTTATTATTATAAATCCTTATCTTGAGAACATCTTGAAAAAGAGAGACAGAGGTCTAGTAAATTTGAAAAAGCCCACAAATAGCTTAATACTTTGGGGATGATAGATGATTTATGATAAATTTTTATTTTTTCCCCATATTTTGTAGTCTCCTCCAAGAAGCTCGTCATCAACTGCATCTTGACATCACAGACAAGTACACCACCCTGGAGCTGGATGGTGAATGTTGGAGGCTAAACAACAACTCTGCCAACATTGGCTTTCAAGTGAATCCCACACGCACTGTCAAGGGAAGTGTTACACCTGAGACTTGGGACTCCTTCTCAAACTACAACAAACTGCGAGCAGAGGCTGAGATGAAGGCATCAAAGCACCTCAGAGAAGCAATTTTTGCCACCTTGCAGCAGACAGCTAATGATCTTGAGGCTCAGAGACAGGCCACTGAATATGCATTTCGCAAGAGGATTCATGAAACTAATCAGGCCAAGTCAGAGTTGGAGTGGCAACAGAAAAATGTAATTTTTAAAGTCACTATTAACTAATTAATGCATCTTGTCTGGAAAAAAAATACAGATCTAAGTGTTATGAGTATGTTAATTTTGTGTACAGGTAGTTCCAAATGAAACGGACTAATTAAAAAAAAAACCATACAGTCAATTGAATTTTACTATTTCTGTACTACTTGCCTTAACGTGTAGAACAAACTAAATATCTTAAATATTACTTTTCTTCCTTAGACCCAACAAGAAATTTCCACATTGGAAAATGACATCAAAGGAATCAAGGAGGCAATTGATGCCAAGAATGCACCAATGATGGTAGGTCACTAGTCCCTATTTCTTTCTTTTTTTTTTGTTACTGAATCTTTCTTTAAAATTTCATCACTTTCAGTATCTATGCGACCCTATTAGAGCCCAATAACTCAATGTTGGTAATTCATTTCTTAACAATTTAATCACATCCATTTTCCCTTGGTAATCATGATCATAGTCAAAGGTCACACTTTTTTAAATTCAAAATCCAAGTACTTATGGCAATCTGTTGGTGGCTGCATTTCCAGTTGAAATTCAAATGTTAAAGTTGGTTTCAGTATGATAAGTTATCAAGTAGGTGCAATGTTTACACTAGATTGATTATAATTATTCTTTGACGATAAGTTGATTTTATTTGTATTTCCAGGTTGCACAAACACGCTTAGAGAACAGAACCTACAGGCCAAATGTTGAGCTGTGTCGCGATCAACCTCAGTACCAGTTATGCCATGAAGTTGCTGAAATTGGTGGATCAATCAGATCACTGAACGAGAAACTCCGTGAAGCAGAGAATGCACTTCAGGCCCTGCGCAGTAACTTGGAAAGGATCAATGAGGATCTAGCAGTCAAGAACAACTCACTTGCTTTAGAGAGCAGAAGCACGGAAGTGCGACAAAAGATGAAGGAAGTTCCCCACAGCATGATGAACACAGGAACAACGTTTCGTACCATTAAGAATTCATCTCACACTCCTGTTGTGGAGAATTCTCCCTTTGATACTGCTATGCAAAGTGCTGGTTCCCCTGTGCCTGTGACATCACCTCGCATGGCTAATACCTACACGCCACCAGCAAGTGGAAGGAGGCTGGAAACACAACTAGTTGACTGAACTATATGTGAAGAGTAATTTCTCAGATTAAGCTGTTCAGTGAAACAAATATGGTATGATTTTGTGAAAGTACTTGGTAAAAAGTCAACTCACAGATGAAATTTTAATAAAAGAATGGAATAAACTTTTTGCTTATCAAACAATGAAATGTCAATGGAAGCTACACTTTGTAAAATTTTTATTTTTTTTTTCAAAACAACCTTTTTTCATCAAAGTGTCCTTTTAGACTTACTTAAGAAGTATGACAATACCATTAATAATAAACTTGTTTCTCCTATGACCTTTACTTTAATTATTATTATTTAATTATTCATGTCTGAGATCATTTTATTGTACATAATTAGTACTGATAATAAAAATCACTTGCTGATAATCAATTTGCCTGATAAAGGTACTCTCTTGAATTGCCTGGTTTTAATCTTATCTTTACCTTTTCCTGGATTTAAAACAAAATATACTTTTTCAAAGAACTTAAATATTACAATAAAACCTTTCCTACAACCTCAGCATCTACATACTGGTTGCTGTATGCAACTAAAATCTGTTCCTCTCACATTTTGTTGATGAAGGAAAACAACAAACAATTAATATTGCTTGCTACCTTTGTCAGCTAACATTTCTGGTTTAAGTTTCCAGATCAACAAAATCTAAGAGATCTCGACTACCCTTATCCTACTAAGACAATTTCCGTACATCAAATATGCAAGGAACACAAGTAAGGATAACAAAGAGGAACCACACAAATCCCTTTATCTTATACCTTGAAACTAATTGTCATAACCACTAGTCACTTCTTGCAACAAAAAACATGAGAGGCATATGGTGTAATGAACCACAGAAGCTACTGGTACTTTTGAGGCAACCTGTATAAGAAGGGCTGAAACCAAACCTCTTTGTGTGAGAAGTACTGATATTTTCTGACACAAGATTTCCCTACAAATGGTTCACGAAGCTTCTTTGCAATAATATTCAATCTCAACCTAATGCCCTGTTCCTAATCTATTATCTTTATGTAACAAAACAAATTTTCTGTAAACAACAGTTCTCTGAACAATGAAATCACTCAGCAGTAGTACAATAGAGGTCAGTGACAACTAAAATACAACCAAGCCATGTCACCTTGTTATTACTGATTGTAAGTTAAGTTAAGACATAAAGTAAACATAGTTCCTTTCATTAAAAGCTTGTCAAAAGTGGTCCTATATACAAATAGCTACTTCTTCATTGTTATAAAATGTAGCACTTTTCAACTTCCTATAAAAATATTCACTGCCTTGTCAAGGTATGTTATTTAATTCTACAATAAATTATCTTTAAACATTTAACAGTTTATAGGACTATTATGTGATCACATTTTCTTGAGGACTGATACTTGCTGACTGTGTTTTCTTTTTCAGGAAACATCTGACAGCTACTTCACCAAATAAAGCCATGAACAGCACAGAAGACACTGCAATACACATAAGGGTTACATTAAACATCTTATTATGTATGAACTTGCTGTGTGATAATTATAAGTTACTCAATATCATTTACTTTCCATTCTATAATTTTTGGTCTTTTAAGTAACTGCAAATTAGCATTAGCTGAATTCTACCATCTTTAATTCTATTTACACAACTGGTGCTTTCAACATTGTTGATCCTGATAGTCTGCTGAACAGTTGTCACATATGAACCTCTTTAACCTCTGTGACCCAGTGGTAAAGTCTGAGGTTTGATTCATCATGGGAACTCATATTGTTTTCTTTGCCTCATACTCATGACAAGATGAAAAAATCTTTCTCTATGAATACTCATGCTTGCAGTTAACACAGTAGTTTTAAAGAGGAAAAGTTTTTCAATCATTAGATTTATCTTGTGGTCAATCAACCTCTTTTGAGAAACCAGCTACCCATCAATAATTTCTTGTAATACATTAATAACTCCACAATTCCCTTTATTTTTGTCACTATCCCTGTACCATGTTAACTGAAAAAGCCTATGAAGTATAAAATGCATCAGTTATTATTTCAAACTTACAAAAGGCAATCCACCATTCCCAATTTGTCGGGAAAGCCTGCATGACTGAAATCAATAATAATCATCTTAACAAAGAAAATGTATATCTAACTGTCCAACTAAATCATGGTTCATTCGATACATTTACAAATGTTACTTGCATATTCAATTTAATTTCCTAAATTTTAGAAATCAAGCCTCTTGAATTGTATAAGATTCTGAATTGCATTTAAGTGTGTTCATGGCTAGAAGTATAATCCATGACCTTTCCCTTCCTGATATGTTATGAGATTTGAATAGTTAATTGAACTTCACAATAGCTTGATATATCTAGTATGCATATCTAGCATACAACACTTTCTTTGAAAGCTTGTATCTATTTCATTACTGACTGTTGGGACAAAAAAAAAATTCAAATCTTTACCATTGTCACTGTTTTGTTGTTGTTGTTTTTTTTAAACCATTATGATATCTAAGTCCAATGGAAAGCACTACCTTTGGATTTTCAAATGTTTAGGACTTCTTTTTTGCTGTTGCATCCAAATTCTTCATGTCCTTCTCAGCTTTGCCTTATGCAAAATTTTAATTTATTTTTCAATCTTAATCAAATGCATGCATTTGTTTTCTATGAAACCACTCTCATCAGTGTCTAAACCCTCTTTATAGAAACAATTCTTACCAGCACAGGACAAAATAAGATGAACAAATCCTATTGTAATGGCATAATCCCAAATTCTCTTTCTCAAGAAGATGATAAAGATTAATGCAGTGAGGGTGTATGTCAGTAACAAAGAGAGCAGAGTTGCTGGAAAGACAAAAGATCAAATGTAAGCTTTAAATGCCTGGGCCCAGTTGTATAAGGGTGGATAATGCTATCAAACGGATAAATCACTATCCAGCAGATAAGTGATTGCAAAACATATAGCATTATCCACCAGATAGAGTTTTATCCAGTGGATAGCCCTATCCAACCTTTGAACAACTGGAGCCTGAAGAACGAAGACACAAGGTAGATTACAATTTATTTTTAACTTGAAGAGGGAAAATTTTGACAAACCTTTCTACAAAATACTGCAGAAAATGAAGGCTAGAAACTGCACTGCCCAGGATATTCATACCATTACACAAATGAAGATAACTTGTTGCGGTGTTTGCTATTCAAAATTTAAAATTGGGAATTTAAAGGAAAAAAATAAACTACTCCACTTACCAACATCTTTGTCATCTTTAACATTGCAACAGTTCTGGAAATCAAAGGGCATCTTGCCATCGAAGTCACTAATTCTGTGGTACAGAGAAATTTTTTCCATACAAATGTGTCGATTGACCCATTAATCGTTTAAACTATTTTCAAGAGGAAGTAAGAAGTGACCTTCACATAGCGACGACACCCGAGGTGAACGTAAACAGTCAAAACTGGACCCTAATTGAACGCCAACGAGAAATCATTTCTGGTACTTCGTAATTTTTTGGAGTCTAGACTAATTCAAAATCTTACAGAAACACCAGTTGTCCAGTCCAAAGGCAACAGCGATAAATAAAGCGAGAGAAATGCGAGGGAAAGTGTTAATTTACAACAGTCAAAGCTCTTTACAAACAGTCACTTACTTGAATGCTCCACTTAGCAACGAAGCTACCATGTAATATGCCACAAAAAACAAGGGTACGGCAATGCAGAGATTTAGGCAAATAACCTGAAGAGAAAAAAAAATGTTCAGTTACAGCACTAATTGCTATGAGATGGCGAACAAACGCATGGTTTTATACCCGCGTATCCTCCGCCATGTTTGCGCTCTAGGCCTCACTTGCAGGACAGAATGATCGCAGAGCATTGTGGTAAGAAATTTCAGCATTTTGTTAATTAAAGGGGCGGGGCGGTGTCAACTCTGGAGGAAAACGGCGAGTAAATTAAGAATATTTAACCTAAAAGATCAAAGGGGCTTTTGCTTGTGCAATTCACAAAAGGAGAAAATACGTTTCTATGAAATATTGACTAATTTTATAATGTATAGATACTTAGTTTTTTCGAGGGGGAAAAAGTTAATGTTGACCAGTGCTAAGAGGGTTTGAAAAATTCTTATCAGTCAGGTTGTTCTTTCACTCACACTTGCTGCGTTGTTTATGTCTGTGTAGTTTTGTTTGATAAATAAAACGTCCATTATGAATTGGTTCATGATCTCTTGCGTCTGACATACTTGGAATTTAATATATTCTCTCAGGTGTCAAGCTTGAGAGCGAAACCTTGACGCTGTTGATTTTCAATTCTTACCTATCATAAAAATTTTAGTAATCTACAACCAGCTAATGGAATTTTGGAACTAAATTCTTGGATAAGAAACATTCAGTCTCATCTAAACATGAAAAACTTGTTGCATACCAAGCTTTCAAGCTGAAAATTTAAAATGATTTTGCTGTTGCACAAAACCTTCTTGTTTACTTCGCAAAGTATTACGAAAGCAGCCTGTTTTAGTTTTTATTTTATCTCACTCACAGTGATACTGGTTTAGTTCTGATAATCAACACAAAGAAATCGGCACGAAACTTTTACATTCATGTAAAAGTACGATAAAGCACATTAAAAACAGAGCGGGGGAAAGAAAGCAAAAACAGAAGAAATTTGTAAGGAATGTCACACCAAATGAAACTTGCACTAAAGCGTGCGTAAAAATTTTGCCAATGGTAAAGTGACGTCACTGAGAAGCCTGGTACTCATTCAATAGATTCTACAACCAGCGGCTCACTGAACACAACTCCCGCCGCAACAAAGCGAAGATAAGTAAAGAAGTGGATAAGATCATTCTATCAGCCAATCACAAACATGATAAGCAATGCTGGCTCGCGGTGACGCACTGCCAATTTGGAATTTCGGTTTTGTTAACTTGGCTTCTCTCACGTCTGGTCAGGCATGTAGTGTAGCGTTAATCTCTTTTCAAGTTCCGGTGGAAGCCACGCATTTTTGCCTCCTTCTCTGCGTTGTACAGTTAATATGGATCTTGTCTTGAGCGGGACATAAGTGAGATGCTTGGAGGGGTGGTGATTTTCCAGCTCAGTTTCATTGCCAGCGCTCTGGCTAGTATAGGTCTTCGATTCTCAGAAGAACCGGCCTACGCTATTTTCAAAAGATGGAACGCGAGAAGAACAGGGAACTTGACTTTTCATTTCAAAACGGAAAGCAAAAACGGTTTTCTCATTTACCAAGACGACAAAGGACAATGCCAATATATTTACCTTTCTATGGCAGACGGGCAACTTAGATTGCGCCTTAAAATGGGAAACTGCGAGGAAACACAAACTCTACATATCGGAAACAAACTCAATGATGGACGATGGCATAAAGTGACTGTCCAGCGAGACTCAGCAATGACAAGTCTTACAGTTGACAATTTAAGTAATAACACGATTTATAATGGAGAAGTAAAGAATCTTATTGTTAAAAGTGACTTGATCGTTGGTGGAATCCCGTGGTCTACTCCGTTGAATGATCTCTCTTTCCTCCTATATTCTACGAAAGCAATCATTACGGGTAAGTACAGAGCATGCTTTCTCTCTCTCTTTCGTAAACAAAGGATGCTTTTATACATTCCTTTAAAATCTATGTAATCAACTATTCTTTGCTGTTATTTTTTATTATGCGCCACACAAGTGAGCTGATCCATTTTGATCATTTGCAGCGTTTTATAAACTGAAGGATGAAGAGAGCAGCTTTATAAAGAAAGCTATGAATTAAGGGATGGTTAACGCAAAAAACAGATGCACCAAAACATTCCATAACTGCGAACATACTCAGGGAATCAATTATTATCATTACAACTTTTCTCTACGTATGCTTTTTCGAAGGAAAATTTTCGCAATTTGTTATTCGTTAATATTGTTAATCGCCCCGCCCAAGAATTTCTATTGATTCCTTACGCTCGCGCGAACTAAATTCAATAAACTTGAGTATTTTTCGACTTTAACGCAGAATTTATCATTTTATTCGTTAGAAAAGAATTAATAAGTTTATTCCGCAGAAAAATACCATAAATAATTTAATATTGGATCCGAAATTCAGCTCCTATGATGAATAATACATTGTTTTTCTGCGGAATTTCATTATTGCATAAAATTAACTGACGGGCGCACAGTTGTATTAAAAGAATCTCTTACGCTTCATTTGTAATATATTTGTTTTTCAGATTCAATGGCTGCATTAGCAGCATAACCTATAGTGTCAACGGAAGGCCTACGAGAGAGGCGTATCTGAAACACGCCAAAGGAACAAAACTAGGATGTTCAGACCCTTGCTCCAAGACTGGAAAATGTAAAAACGGTGCAGTATGTCGTTATACTTCCACTGGGGTACGTTGCGACTGCAAAGGGACAAGATTTGAAGGAACTAACTGCAGCGAAGGTAGGAATGAAAACGGGAATATCACATTTTGAGGATTTTTTTTTTCAGTTTTCGATGTTTTTAATTTAATCCCTTTCGAGTGATACCTTCATTACAAATTGCCCTTCAAAAGTAAAATTTGGTTCAACAGCCTTCGCTTTCCACCTCTGTAAACAGGTCTATATTTGATGATGGCTTTTCAAACATTATTTGTTTTATAGGAAAGTAGCAGAAAACAATGACAATTTCCATGGGCGTCTTGTTCGTAAAATTGAAGTATTTCTTCTAAAATTTATATAAACTAAATTTATTTGTTTTACCTAAAAAAATGTAAAACCGTGAGCAAAAATTATTTCAGATATCTACACTGTCATCATGTACTGATCACCAAATGTACAAAGTAGAAGACGAAATGTAGTCAGTGTGATCTCGTATTTCAGAAAAGTATCGAAAACATTTTACTTCACTCCACGTGTCTTTTTCCGTAGCATTAAGTTCCTAGTCAAGAAAACATTGTTTGCAACCTCCGCCAAAGACTCTTTGTCAAAAACTCAGTTGTCGACGGTTGTAGAAATCAACGTAGTAATTTTTCATTTGAATATTGTAGTGATTTTACTCCACATTTGTTTATTAGCTGTTATCAGTCTGTGTGGGAGAATTTTTCTTTTGAATAAAAAGAGGCGTTTTCTCAGGCAGATGGTTAACCACAAACCGCACGGCTGTCTCATCACCAAATTGATCAAAATCAATTCTCTCCTAAGGCTGAGGTCAATCGTTGCGTAACACACGTTTGAATCTCCCTTCCTCTTAACCGCTCAGTGGTTTTTTCTTTAAGAGGCTATCTTCTATTTATGGCGCCAACGAAACACTTCTTCTTTTTCGTGATTTAAAGGAGACACATTCTTGGCTTTAGCAATAAATAGAAATCGTTGAGAAAATACAATTATGACCTTTAAATTAATTAATATTCTTTTGTTTTACCAGAAACTTCATCTATCCGGCTTAATGGAAGTGGTTACGTTGAATTTAGTGCGAGACAAGAAGCAGAAGATGTTGATCCGAATGAAGACGATTTCGGGTTTCATTTGAAGACCTCCTATGACCGTGGTGTAATCTTCACTCTTCTTTCGCATCCTAACTACCTCTTGATCGAAATGGTGCATGGAAAGCTAAAAGTGAAGTTATACCTTGGACAAGAAGGTAACCATGAAATAATAATGTGGCAAGATTATCATAAAAAAGAATGGGAAAGGTTAAGGATGAAGAAGATTGACACAAATTGTGAACGGCCACCAAACTAAATAACAAGCAAGGTTGCTTATTCTTGTGGTCTCATACAAATGAATTTTCAATTGAAGGTGGAAAGTAAGATGGAAATATGTTCAGTTTCCTTGCTTTGCAGTGTGAGTTGTTTTAATGCATTACTTCCTCAGCCAATCATATCCAAAACAAGAACTTATCTTATCCTGGTTACTCGTCTTTTTCTCGCGCGTCAGACAGTTTGCTTGTTGCAGTTTTCAACCGGTTCCCGTGACATTTCCTTTGTTCTGATTGGCCAATGTGAAAACGAATGTTTTGATTTTACGACACCCAGTCAAAACGCACATGGGTGAAATATCCTCGTCCATTGCAATGTCATTTAGCTTCAAATTCCTCTCTTCTTCATCTATTCTAGATCCCGTAGTTCTCGTGGATGAGCGTAAAGTAAATGATGGCAAGTGGCACTGGGTCGAGTTCTATCGGCGGCTCGATGTTTTCACGTTTAAGATAGACCATAATAAAATCAGTGCTAAAATGCCTTTTAAACCTAAAATTGTCTACGTCGCTGGAGGTCCCAGAAATGTCCTCAAAAAGTCTGAATCAAAACAGAACTATACTGGATACCTACAAGAGTTTTACTTTGGTAAAAAGAAGATATTTGACAGTATTGTACCCACAATAACAGACAGAAGATTTGCTAAAATTGGAACTGTGATCGATGGATCCATAACATCCGAAGAGAGTAGTGGGTCGGGGTGTTTACTAATCAGTGATGACGAAGATGAAGAATGCCCAACAACTGATAATTCCAAAGGGAATGTGTCCAAAGGTGTGTCCATACTCCATAGTCCATAGTCCATAGTTAAAATATAAAGTTAAAAAAAGCGTAAGTGAAGGTCAGTCCTGAGAGTGGTGGGGCGGGGGGGCGTTAATGGCGTGACAACCATTTCCCGGGCCAGATTTTTCTCCAATCCCATTTCTATTTCCCAATCTATCAATGTCTACTTATTTTTTAGTGACAGTCCAATATCCATTTGTCTTGTTGTTTATGATCCCAGTTCCAGCGACACAACGCTATCTTCAAGAGTAAGCTTAATTTTAAGTTTGCGTTTTTAAGTTCACGTGAATACTCAGTTAGAATGAAGCATTTTTTCCCCTTTATCTTATGCAGTTGAACTGAACTCGACAACGATGCAGCCTACCACTGAGCTAGTTCTCGAGTCTGTGCCGACAGGCGTCGCAGTGCAGAAGTCCCTTCCACAAGTAGTGCCATTCTGGGTGATCTCGGCGATAGTGGTTGTAGCAGCCATTGCTATTTCAGTGACATTATTTTTCTTGTATCGCTGGAACTCTCGTTACAGTGGATCATTTAAGCCCGAGTCTTCTTCGTCAAGTTGTATGAACTCACCAAAACATGGCGCTTTCGTCATCAATCCGCGTATTCAGGTCACAGTGCACGATGACAGGATGTAAGAGAGTTCTTAAGCTTTGTCCCTGAGGAAAAAGTCTTACGCTCTGAATGGCAATCACAGAGCAAGGCATAAGATTAGCACAAATGACATAGAAGAAAGATTGTTTGATTTTACAGTCGGCGTTGTATTGAAAAAGCTCTTTAATCAAGAGGAATACGTGTGAGAGATAAAGCGGAGACGGCGATCCTTTAGCCCGTGGAGAGTAAATTAATTAAGCGAGTTGCTGTGCAGCTTTACGGTACTTTTTATTAGAATACGGCAAAATAAACTAACCAAGTAAGTGGACTAGACTAGGCTACGTGGTATGTGGATCAACGCCATTGAGGTTTGCTATGACAAGCTTTAGGCGACCACTTACGACGTTTCAAAGAATGTCCTAGTCAGATTTACATCGTTGAGAACCAGTACACATTACACTGGAAACGCTAAATATCAAAGATTTCTCCTAGTTTCCGCTTAAAACTTGAATAAGAGTATGACTGGTTATTGCGTCGAGGAAAGCCTGTACAATACGTGATGTGAGCCTTCCATTGGCTGACGTTTATTCCGTTGGCTACGTTGTTGGTAGGTTAAGTGATGTTTACGGCTAACTTGCGTGTAGTGTCTATAAAAGTACAAGGTAGAACGTGTTACAATTTTCCAAATTGGAGAAGCATGACCTCTACAGATTTGCATTTATTTGTATAAAAGTTTCATAAAATGATTGGTAAAATGAACTGAGTTGTGAACATTTCGATACAAAAAGTTTCAATCTCAAAGCTAGAAATCTATTGTTCTTTAATTTCGATGTGGTGCAATCAATTCATTTTTGCTATGAGAAACAGCTTGCTGTAAGCTCGCTTTTATAATTAAGCTGAAGAATGTTATTAGGTTGTAAATTGAATTCATGACGAGATTTTGAGAACTTTGACAATTTATCAGGTATTAAATTTTACAGTGTACAAACATGAAATGGTAACAAGTTAATTATCGAATGAGCTTCCAAGCACCACCAATCAATCCCGTTTTCAATAAGTCCACCATTATGATGCTAAGAGAACGAGAAGTCCGTTTTGCAGCTTTCGTTTTAAATCTCCATCACTGCAAGTTTTTTTGTGAACTAGTGCTAAAAACTGGTAATGCGTTAGCCGCTGCTAATAAACATGACACATCCCGCATAAGACTTTCTCTGCTAATGCGCTCAAGCTTTGCTCTGATTGGACAAACTGAAAACTCCGATGACGTGGTGATTTGATGCTCATAGACTTGATCATAGGTAGAAACTTGAGGAAATATTAAAAAAGGACAGCGCGCATGTTAGTGGACGTTATAATAGGCAATCAATAATCAAATATTCGATACCATTAGTAACCGCACAAACGGTAACCTGTCCCTTTTTGGGGCGTGGGGAGGGAGAACTGAGTCAAAATTATATACGTCACCGTGGTGGTTGATGAACATTTAGGATCGGGTCCCCTTGGTAAAATCCCCGCTACACCCCTGAGAGGGATGAGTTGTATTGTCTTACGGGTCGTAGTCATTGAAATCCCACGATGAGGAGAGGACGGCGAGATAGTTTCAAACTGAATGTAACTAATGAGAACCTAGAGTCATTCATGTACCCCCTTGATACTCCAAAAATAATCACTTTTCTCTCTTAGTTGAAGATCTTCCATATCGTCAGACCCATGTCTGCACCTGTGGCGACGCATAAGCAACCATATCTGACCACAGCTGATAGAAAATACTTGGGGAACATAGACTTACTAATAAAAACAAAATACCGGTAACCGTCCAATTGAGACAACCTGACATTGCGACCTGAAACTTTCTTCACACAAGACACACAGTAAGCCCCGATCGTGGCCGCAAGAATATGTTATGATCATTCCATACACAGTGGCTCTAGTGACACCTCAAAACGAGCCTGTTTCTGCGAAAACTATCAGCCATGAAATCAAATTTATGTTCATTAATTGATATTCCCAATAAGGCCAGTTCTCAGTCGAACAATTTGCTGTAATGCGAATTGATTAGATCTACAAGCCCCCTTTAGCTGTACAGAGGTGCTCAAAAATGAATAACCCTTAACCCTTCGACAAGTAATCACCAGCCAAAATCCAACCAGTGGTCACCTGTTTCTCAAGGGCAAATAGATTCACAACGTTCTCCTCCCTCAACCCACCAATGAAATTTAAGTCTGTTTCTTTTGATTCTAATGTGCAGTAAATCATTTGAAAAGAACTATTTTTCATATACCTATGTGTCTACTTTTTGGATAAATAATGAGAAACTAAACAAGAAGTAAAAACCATAAGCATGCATATGACCATGCAACCATTCAGGGGGGTTTTCATTAGCTAAATTAATGACATATTTACTCCTTGATCACAATCAAAAATACATTCTGGTGTAGTGTTATTGCAGAGCGCTCAGCCAACAACACAGGAGGCTATTAGCATGAAAAATCGTTGATAAAAAAAATCGAAGCGCGTACGTTTTGTCGATCTACGATTTTTATTCATTCGTGTACATCACCATCGCGTTCAAGTGACTTTTAATTTTTTAGCCAATGTGATATAAAATAGTTCAAGTTTTCATCAAAGGAGCGCATTCTATTATTAAAAAGGACCACTTTTAATTTTAAGACGAGACAGAAATTTGAACTGATATCAGAATATTTTTGGACAATTTTTGTTCTAAACCACAGTGAATGAACAGTCATAAATATGTATAACTGAATTTAAAAAACTGGAATTAACACAATTTGTAAAACTATACTCAGTTTGTACTCAGGTAGAGACATATTTTCTGGACCAAATCTTCAGTACTTTAAAATCGTCCCAAGGATTGAAAGAAATTAAATCAGACACTTTCCATTTTAAGTCTTTGATACATTTTTCACGTTTCCGTGTGGTGCAACTTTCAATGAGTGTGTACACGTGTTTTTCAGTCAAAAATGTTAATGAGTTCGTATGTTAAATAATTACACTGATCTTATCGCACTTTAAGCGAATATCTTTGATTTATGACATCCTTTAAAAGATAAAAACATCGTCCTGCTGCATTTCAGCAGTTACGGGTTACAACTATTGAACGTACAGCGTGGCATTCACGCGCAGGAACGCAGCAAAGCTGAGCACGTGCGCTTTGCGAAAACTGCGACAGCGTTTCATTATAGAACTGAACGATGTACTCGTGTGTCTTCCTAATACTTTTCGGTCTTTTCGCACAAGAAATCAAGGGAGAAATTCCTTCGGAAAACACCAGTGAAGGTGCCTTCTTTGCCTACAATACAGAGTCTCCTTATGCAGCATTTGAGGCATGGCGAATACTTGGAGAGCTATCATTCCTTTTCAAAACTAACAAGCCCACTGCCATTCTCGCTTACCAAGGTGACGGCAACTACAAATTCTTCGATTTTTTCCTTGTCCAAGGAAAGCTCCGTGCGCGGGTAAGATTTAACACCTGCGGACTAACAGAACTGATAGTTAATGGAAACTTCTCTGATTCTCTTTGGCATAGAGTTCGCTTGACAAGAGGGAATGAAGAAGTCACCCTAACTGTGGATGGATGTAAAACAGAATCTTTTCCCTGCCAATTTACCGCTTCTGATTCACAAAAATGGAAAATTCTCCACGTGGGTAATATTCCATCGAATACCAATCTGGCAAATCCACAAAGCGGCTCCGAATTTACTGAGTAAGTAGAAAAATGGTTTCTTTATTACTATCATTCTATATGAGGCAGACATCTAACACACCCTACAGACGCACATCTATTTCAAATCGCATGAAAACATTTCTTTTTATTCAAGATAGCAGAATGAAAAGAAAACTTTTGCAAGAAAAAAATGAGATGAGATGTCAAAATGCTAATGAAAAATGCATAACTTGAGAGTATTAAAACTTTACCAAGTGGTTTACAAGGCGAAAAAATTATCATTAAATACTGAAAAATACGTCATATTTATTACGTTTAAGGTTGTAGTTCAGTTTATAAACCTTTTATGCCTGTTGACAACTTTGATTTACGCAGATTCCAGGGTTGCATTGGTCATGTGACTCAAACTACACCTGAACACAGTCCCAAGCCATTAGCACTGCTTCATAGCAATTTGACTGGTGCCAACTGTCAGAGTGAATGCAGTTCTGGCGGGAAATGTGATCCAGTTGCTAACGTTACCATAAAAGAATGCGAATGTCCCGGATATGGAAATAGAGCAGTGACCTGCAGGCGTTACTTAGCCCTTCCCAAAGCGAATTTCAGTGATTCAGCCAAAGTTAGCGCTTCGCCTTTATCTCCCTCAACATCTCTGGGCTTCTCTAGCAAAATCACGCCTACCGTTTTATCCAAGGGCGAGATGATTGTGAGAGCCACGTCTTCATCTAAAATAAGTTGGAGGTCAAGCATAACCCGTTTCCAGTCAGCGACGACGCATGCACGAGAAACTCCTAAAGTGGAAGGGCAACATGCCGACAAAGCAGTTGTGGGTCATTCGCACTCGGTTCCAGGTCTCTTCAACCGTTCACAACATCTTGTCACAACTCACACGAGCTCGCTTCCGTCAACAATACTGTTCCCCAGCTCAGCAGGAGTCCCTCTTGGCAGTTCTGTCAATGATAATACCTCGGCTGTGATGGCAAAAAAGAACAGTGCTTTACGAAGTCTCGGATCATGGGTCTTGGTTTACTTTGCAGTGACTATGTCAATTGCCAACACCCTTATAAATCTGTAAATACTTCAATATTTGTGTGGTAGTTCTGCTCGTCTGATAGGTTTTAAACAATGGATTTAGTAACTAAATAACTTTTCAGCAAGATGTACTGAAGCCGAAAATTTTGAAGGTGATTAAATTCATGGGAAGCATAATTCAAGTGAGGATATTGTCTTCGTATCCGAATGAGCCCAAACACCAAAGACATTCTGATACTCATGGCCCAATCATGGATGAGATGAATCAGTTTCAAACATATCTTTCTTTTGCTTGTCGATATGGTGGTAATTCAATAATGTAAAAAAAACTGGAGCATTTGTTTTGATCCTCGAAAAAACTTGCTGAAATGTCGCTGGTTTTAATGTCGCTCAGCAAGAGAAGAAGTTGTCTGACGACCTCTTATGGCCCAGATGTGAATGAACGAAATTTGACATTGTAAGATCAGAAGTTAGGACGGGCATTAACATGAACAAGAATTCTTCGAGGAAAAGAGAACGTCAATAATTAAAAATCCTTTCGGTTGATGCGGTCTGATATAATTTTTTTAGAAATAGCTTCTTCAGCCCCACAAATCTTGCTTGATAACAGATACTGGACTTCTACCATGAGAATTCTCGAAGAATAGAAACTGCTAGTTTAGAATATTGCATCATGTCTTGTATCGCAAGAAAAGTCAATGATTTCAGCACTCACCTAAGGAGGTCGATTTCAACAACATTTTTGAAAGTTTTTATAATATCTTTAAACACTTTACAAAACGCTCTTTTAGCGAAATTAGGCTGTTTTAGCTAATGTACTTCAGTTTAAGAGCGAAAGAGACCAACCAATTCATAATATGATTAAGAGTACTTTTGAACTTATCATTTCTCACCTCTTAATAGCAAGTTTGGCATGGTTCATTTCTGCAATTTAAACCAATATCTGTTAGATTCTATGAATGCAAACAGCGTTTTTCAGATGAATTGAAGGACAATCTGGATTTCAATGTAATTTCTCATTATCCTGAGCCACTCGTAAAGAGTTAATAACAAATATATGTACGAAAGTGCTCAACAGAACTTCTTGAGTGCAAATGGATACAGATTTTATTAAAAGAGCTTGAGCCGATGATGTCATAAAAATAACTCGAAACATACGACGTTTCAAAATTAAATGGTTTAAATGACATATACGTTTGAAATCACGTCCATTTTTTTTTTAATTATCAAAGGATAATTTTCTGTTCGACCAAACATTAACTTTAGGTTAAACTACGGATTTTTAAAAAAGAAACTAAGGCAATGATCAGGGTAATTATTTTCAAATCAATGTCAATCAATTGTGGGATTACGTCTTCCCTCAGTTGTCAATACACGGGAATATGAGAGGTCATTTAAATTCACAATTCATCCCTAACCGCAATGTTATCGCTTTTTAGAAGAGCTGCAAACATCTGGTTGCGGGAATTTTAATTTCAGTACCTTTACAGAGCTTAGATCGCATAAAAAGCGCGAAAATTTTGCTCCGTGTTCGGTAAATGATATATTTTGCGAGGGGAACAGTTTGTAGCCCAAATCGAATCTTACTTGAAATGTTAAAAGTGTGGCTAACTGTTCAGATTTGTTTGGCGATTACCATCTGCCAGCGATCCATCCATGGCGGACTTTCGCAGCGAAGAAATTCAAAAAACAACACCTGGAAGTATGGCAACTTTGCTTACTCTGCTTACAGATCAGTACAATTTACAGATAATTCCACAATCGTCATCCGCTTCAAAACAACAAAAACACATGGAATGCTGTTTTACATGGATGATGGCAGCGTTCAAGAGTTCATGGATGCATTCCTGTTAAACGGGCTATTAAGAGTTCGTATTTCTATGGGCAAATGCACGGGAAATCAGAGGTTTATAAACGGCTCGTTTGCCGACCTCAAATGGCACAAACTCACTTTACAACGAATGTCCGAATCAGTGATTGTAGAGGTGGACAGCTTGGAATTAATCTATCTCTGTCGCGGACTTAAAAGAACTGACTTCAACAAATATGGGCCTTTTTTTGTGAGCTTCTTCCCGCTCCAAGAGTGGGGCAAAATCAAGTGGAATTTTCGCGATTCTTTTTCGACTGCTTTAGCATTTGGCGGGTAAGTTAGTCAACCAATAAGGACCCAGACAGGCAAATACTATTAGAGGATTTTATTTAAACCAGAGGCCTAATGGAAACTGGCTGCTGTTCATCGTTAAGATCATATTCTAGTGAAATCATAACCAGTTTAAGAGGACCATGTTGCAAAATTTACTGTCGGTTGCCTAGTGCGCCAATGTATTAAAAATTCGCATGGTATAATGCGCTGACCTTTACTGACATTCGTAAGTATATTTAAGGATTTTCGTAAATGTTTTAACCACAACTGAACCTATTCCCATCATCTGTGAAAGAAAAAACCCCAAGCTTATTTGAAAATAATGAAGAACAAAACATTTCAATCACCGTGGAAAAAATAATATAAGGTACTACTGATGTAAGTGTATATAGGCGGCTGGCTTTCCCTGAATGACCACAGTGTGCATTTCGAATAGAACAAGAAGATAGACCTGCCTTGTACAGGAAAATAGACCCACTTAGTTGCTTTCATTTGGAAAGTTATTATCGTGGTACTACTTCTCTGAGGCTTTCATATGATTGGTCAAATCACGCAATGAAGATGCGTTGATGCGTTTACAAACTTTAAGTTAGAATCATCTCTTACAGCAAACCATTGGTAATTTATGATGTGAGTGCGCGTCAGACATGACATGATCCTAGTTGGTTATGTAACGATCTTATCAATCAAGAGCGAGAGCTATAATTGTTGTTTTTCGACACCTGCGAAATATTCAATCATCTCACTGATCATGAATTCTCGAAATTCATTTTTTGTTCGTTTGTCACTTGTATTTATGTTGGCTCGTTGATTAGGGATTTACCATCCTTGCACTTAGTGAATCTTTAATCCGGCTGCATACTTGAAACTCCTGGTATCGTTTAAGTTTCTCTCGACATGGTTACTCAGCCAGTAGAGGATGCGTGAAAATGATTCCAGTCTGGTGGGCGAAAAGTCAACCAATTCATTAGTTGTGAAATAAGATTCTCCTTTGGTGCAAGTCGCTGACGCAAACCTAGAGCACAAAGATACATTTTGAAAAACTCTTACCAGGGTGAACCTTTCTTTTTACCCAGGATAAAAACATGTTTTTATCCCGAGTTCTCGTTGGCTTCTTACAGTGTTTTGCTTTGTTCTGATTGGTTTTCTTGATTCATGACGTAACTCCGGGCAAATCCTTTTCTTCAGTAATATTTTAAAATCGATTAAGGAAAAGTTGCGAGCATGCGCATTGTGATCAGTCTGTGGTTGCGCGACCAATCAGAATTAATCGCTTAGCTAAGTTAAGAGCGCTTTTGGATTGAGTGTCGTATAACATAAACTAAAGTGATCAAAACAATCAGGATAATATCTCAAGGTGCAAATGAAACCTCAAAGCAAAAAGATACATACTCCCTGAAGCGGACCGATCACAGAGCAAAGTAAGGCACGGACGCAATTACTACGCATTTCTTTCGATGTGTATTTGAATATTGGTCTGATGGAAAAGCGTCAATAAAACAAATGCAAGCATTTTGTTGCGCCCGGTGAAGACAAATCGGAATATCACCTACTTTCTGTTAATTTTTAATCTTTGTTCACAGCCATTATTTAGAATTTTCAAGAACTGAGAATTGTAAGCGTGTCATTAAAAGGTCTGAGTGGGATCTCCTTCAATCAAATAAGTTAATAAATTTATCGATGTAACAAAAAGAACAGCTTTAAGTGTTTAACAGGCCGAAATATTTTTCAGGAGTAAATTTACCATATTTATCCTTAAAGACGGTCAGTTTCCTGCGTACTTAGGTTAGAGGCTAAGCGCACAGATAAAAAGAACTGAGATCGAGAAAATCACTCAGTTTGAGTGGAGATTTTGACCCTGAAACCAAACTTTAAGGAGAGATCAATAAAACGCATTTTTTAAAAAAATAATAATTAAGTTATGCCTATAATTTTTAGCGCTTTCTTTAAGAAGATAAGATAAAAAACAATCAAACTACCCAAAAGACAACATCGTGACACACACCTCTCTCTGATAGTTAACACTGATCGCGGGATGTACAAAGAACTCCAGTTGTGGATAACTTGATCAAAACAACATCTGACCCATCAAAGATAAATAATAAAAAGCACATGGCACAAACTTGAATTGTTTTCTTCCTTCCTAGATTTGAGGGGTGTATAAAAACACCAAAGTTTGCTGTAGGCGACCAAAAGTTACGCCGCGCCTCTCTTTGGAAAAGTGAGCGTGCCGTGGAGGGTTGCCGTGACGCATGCAAAGATCCCAGTTTTGGAGGAAAATGTTACAATGGTGGGAAATGTGTGAACAAGATCGTGAGGAGAGAATGTGATTGCAGCAAGACTCGATTCAATGGTCCAAACTGCTCCCGAGGTAACAGATATAAGCTTCAATTGTTAACTTGAGTGATATATTCATAAATGTTTTATAACTAAATAAATCATTGTCAGTACAGGAAAGTTCACCTTCATTGACGAGGCCTTCCTCGATTTCCTTCAATCTATTTTAATCTGTTTAAGGTCGAAGCAGTTTTCTCCTTTGCTGAGTTTGAAGGTCTGTTCAGGCAACATCGCTTTTTGTTTTCAGTTGTTTGGTTCTCTAGTGTGAGTTGTCTAAGAGCAGATTAGAAAACAAGACATAAGTGAGATAAATTCAGAACTATTCCGGCTG
Organism: Pocillopora damicornis; assembly: GCF_964200805.1. Taxonomy (NCBI): domain Eukaryota; kingdom Metazoa; phylum Cnidaria; class Anthozoa; order Scleractinia; family Pocilloporidae; genus Pocillopora; species Pocillopora damicornis. The sequence goes on along the minus strand of NC_142681.1, from coordinate 664,325 downwards.
ACAGCAGAGAAACAGCCTAGATTTTTTGAACCATAGAAAGGAAATAATCCAAACCAGACTTATTCAGATTTTTCTTACGCTGACATCTTGAATTGCGCTCAACTATGCGAAATTAATGCTTTTGGTTAACCGATTTGCGTTTGAAATGTGAGTAAGTATGAAGACTCGATAACCATCTGGCGGAGTAACCGCTTGGTAACCCATTAATAAAGGAAAGTAAATTTAATTGTGATTTATCGACGGATTAAATTTCTGTTTATTAATATTTCATTTCATCTGGTTTTGAATAAACTGTATTTTCTCCGTAAATGTCTGGAAAGACTGAGTTCTTACAGACCATTTGATCTCGCCACTTAGTAAAGACATTCAAGTTTGATCCAGAAGTTTCTCCATAAATCTCGAGAGTGAAGCAAGTCGGGCGTTTCATTAAATTTTTAACTACCAATTAATGATCTTTGAATCATAGCCATGGAGGTATTTGCTCTATTTTGCTCGTTAGTTGCTCTCCTCGACTCCGTAGCGGGGCTGCATTTCCACGAAGGTGCCGATTGGTCTTTCGCAGAGTTCAGAGGTTGGGCCATGTCCAGAAGAAGTGAGCTGCAGTTCTACTTTAAAACAGGTGCAAGTAGATCTGCTTTACTCCTCTATCAGGATAACAAAATGAAGAACACTGATAACGATTTCCTTGAAATGTCCTTGAACAGTGATGGCTACGTTCAGCTTTACGTCCGGGGAAATCGGTGCTTCCCTGAGAAACGCACGATTCGTCAAAACTTTACCGACGATACCTGGCATCTGGTGACAATTGCAAGAAATAGTTTTCTTCTCAATTTCAGCGTCGATGATATTACAGCTGAAACGATCTCTTGCGTGGCACCTCCACAGTTATCTGGATTCGATGGCAAAGCAATAAACTCTCTTTACATCGGGGGAATTCCGTTCCTTGATTCCCAGGGAGATCCAACCCTCAAAGCATGGTCCCTGACCGGTCTGTTCCAAAAAGTAGGCCAAGAATACAGGTGAGAAACGAGAAAGAGAGTGGCGTGACATAGCGAGATGTGCGAAATAACGAGATAGGTAAAAAAGTCAATTGTAATTTCTTTTCAGACATCGTTTGCAATACAAGTCTGATTGAAAATTTGTTGTAATTAACTGTTTTGATTCAATTCCTGGGTAAAGTAAGTAACTTAGTTATACTATTGCGAGTGATTTTCATTTCAATGCCTTATGATTATTCAAAATCAAAATTGATAACATTTTGGTTGAAGTAGTAGATGAGTTGTGTGTCTGCCCTATTCAACATCATAAAACTGATTTTCAGCTTTGAGTCGCTGACGTCAAAAGTGAAAAGCTTATTGGATTAATTTTAAGGCTTATTTGATTTTCATGGTAGCCAGTCAAAATTGGCTGATTTTTTGCGCTGTAGAATAGTTTTCCCATAATTTTTATTGATATTTAAAACAAAAAAATTTCCCGATGTCGTTTTAAGCAGAAAATGTCACGATGTTATAAATATATGTGATAGAGAAAAGCCGCAACTCGCTTTTAACCCAAGATTACAGAAAAAATCTACTGAATTTTTTTCTCTCCTAAAGCAATCATATATATCTACTTCTTTTAAATAAATTTTTCCTGCTCCTCTAGGTAAATGAAGAAACAAACTGGAGATATCAATTTCTTTTTCTCTGATTTTCAGCTGGTTTCAAGGATGTATTGCTCTCGTGAGATACAGCACCGATGCGAAGCGATTTCGGAATGCTAGGCTCGTGCGGTATGATGGTATTTCTAAAAACTGCAGTGGTGAGGCGTGTTCAAGTGCGGAACAGAACAAGTGTCAAAATGGAGGACGCTGTGTTGATCTGGTGGTCAGGGCCGAATGTGATTGTGAGAAAACTGGGTATTACGGTCGCTTTTGTGAACAAAAAGGTATAATTCACTCACTAGACATAATGTTTTCTATTTGATTACATTATCCTTTTGAAATGCCTTGTTTTTTTTTATTCATTATGTTTTTCGACAAAGTGATAAATTTTTTAACCATAAAATCTTTCAAATCTGTTGCCACCTTTTGGGGAGCTATGCCCTACTAGCTCTGCATACGACATTTGAGTTAGCCAAAATACCTTAAACCTGCAATTTAACTCCAGGTATTTGTTGCCTTTCTTGTTAATTAAAGTGAATCCCTAATACAAAGTAGGTCACACATCCTGTCTAGGCAGTTCTGTGCAGAAAGGCGACTGCACGTGGCTGAAACCTGCAAGAAAGTGGTCTGCTATCAAAGACCCCTTGAGGAGGAAAAATTGGTCTCTTTCTTGACTTCATTACTTTGTACTTTGTATGACTTTGTGTAAATTTCGTATTGATTTAACTTTTCACCTTCATCATCATCATTGGGAGAAGGGTGTGCCTAATGTAGAGGTTGCTGAAACGAATTCGTCTCTAATAAATGTTGAAAATACATTTAGCTAATTGCTTTTCCCTAAGCAGCAAAAAGATAATCGCTTATATCAAATTAACCAATTTTGCTTTACACTACCCCACCACGATCTTCAAAATCAACTTTTTTAATAACACAATCATCATACTAATAGAGCATCAAAAGTTAATGGGTATAAAAAATTTTCACCGCAGCAGTAAAGAAGTATATCAATTCAACAGAATCTTCACATGTGAACAGAATAGTTTCCAATGGAACAGATGTCACCGCACAAAAAAACAACACCAAAGACGACGACAATAACGTCAGTAGCGGTGGAGATGTAAATGCAGGCAATGGGGATGGCGACGATGTAAATGATCCGGGTAAAAGCACCAAAGGTGTAGCAGTGAGCGAAAGCAAGAAGGCCCATAATGGAGTTTCACCTCTGGTCGTTTCGCCGCCGGTTTGCTTTTTTCTTTACATGACAGCTTTACTCATCGACATTGATGTAGCCTGATAGTGTCCTGGTCCTCTGAAAGCTGGAGTCTCGGAAGAATCTCAAGCCTCAATAGTGTAGATAAAATTGCGCTTAATGGAGGGGTAGGTTCGAGAGTCGATCAACAGGCTGTTAGGTGACAGAATAACCGTATTAATACTTCATACTATCTATCTTTCAGAGGTTTAGACAGTAAGAATCTTTCAGCGTGGTAACCGCTTCAGAAATTCTCACCAGTTCCTGTTATTCTGCAAACAGTAAACTACATAGGTTCTATAAGATATCAACACCAAAAATTTCATAACTGATTTTGTCCAACGGTTTATTAAGTGCGCAATCTGCACCATGTTGTCACTTTTCATTCGTTCTCTGCAGAAAAGTATGATTGAATTTAAGCAGTGAATGACTCACGTTATTAGTTTTATTTAAAGAGTATTTCTCTCATCTGTATTTAAAATAACCAATGGATTTACGCAGGAAATGTGAAACTGTGTACATTAAGTAATTATTAATATGTATCTACACGCATCTTTTATACAATAATAATCACGTTAAAGAAGAAGAATGTAACTATAAGATATTTAAAAAATGTACTTCCTGCCTTAAAGAACGTTTTCAGTGAGTTTTTAGTGTAGCTAAAGAGTGGCGTATTACCACAGCTCGTCAGATCAAGAAAAATATAACAACTTAATGAGAACTTAAAGCGAAAAAAGTAAACGACCTTAGGCGCAGGGAAACGTAAGTGGCCAAAGCGCGATTGGTAAAAGTTTTGCCTCTAATTGGCTGGAACGATGGCGCAAGCTTTTAAAAGCTTTTAAAATTTCTCTCAGCACTTGATCGTGGTTTGTTTTCAAAGTAGTAGTGCTGCTGCTGTATGTAGCATGTCAATCAATCATGGGCAGAAATGAAGGATATCATGGCGGCCAAGCATGCGCAGAGTTTTCCTAATGCCCTCTAAAAATGTCCGAAGCTTCTAAGGATTTGTATGGCAAAGTTCTAATATTAAAAAATTTTGAAAAAATTAAAATAATTATCGTACTTGCGAGCATCGGTGTGCTATCGTGTTAGTGAGTTGCTGCTTTGGACGAAATTTCGAGGTTCACACTCGTTTCGTCTTTGATCCCAAACAAATTACGCAAATCCCATATAAGAGTCATATTGCACTTCCATACAAACACAGTAAATTGGCTGAAATAGCCAAACTTCGACCCTGCACATCCGCGAAAGAAGACAATATTGGTAGGTTGCGAGCATCGCGCTGCGAACAGGGGTCTCTTATCTCTCATTTTGTGCCGCTTTTTTGGATGAATGTGGCATTCTCTTTGATCCCCGTAAAGTTGAAGATTTGCAGTATTCATCGCGAACAGAACTTTCGCCTTTAGTCACGCAGAAAGGATATCGCAGAAGTTGGATCGACGGTTCTTCCCGAACAAATGGTTTCCGACGCCATTTGTTCATTCAAAGGCTTCGTGTCTTAGCTTGTTTACATAGGTCAGATGATATAAATAAAGAAAACTGATTGGTTCAAGGGTGATATTAAAAAATAACCGTGCTTTGCCGTAACGCTATCCATTCCGTGACATGGTTGCGTGACTTTCAATTTAGGCATAAACGTGACGCAAGTTTCTCATTTCTTTCCGGTCTCAATCTGTTATTTTGCAATAAAGTAATAAAACATCTTACCTCTCCAGTTTCGTAATCACTTGAAACATTTACAATGACGGACGCACCTCCTCCCAACTATATATTTAATACGAAATTGGCACCACAACCTCCTTCACTGAAATATGTCTCACAGTCCATGGCGGAAAATGTTGCATTTACCTTTGACATACCTTTCCCTATGCTTAAAGCTTGGAATGAATTCCTTGATAAACCAGAAAATGAAGGGACAGAGGAAGAAGAACACGTGGATGGTGAACTGACGCAAGGTCCGATCACGCTGGAAGTATTTCAGAAACGTATGAGGAAAAAATATAAAACTTACATAGACTTGTTTGAACTTATTATTCCTAGCAATCTGTTTTCTATCAGAAAATCGGAAGAAGTGAGAGAAGAGTTGAATGAATCTCTGCGAAAATTAGCTTCTTCTGTGAAGTCTCAATACAAGCAGATCAGGGGGAGAAAGGGCCTTGCCCTAAACTCGAAAATAAAAAAGTTCCATGTGTTTGAGAGACATGTTCAGTCAGCAGCAGAGCTGGAGAGGGAAAATGAACAACTAAAGGAGTTGAACTCTTCCCTGCATGAAGAAATTGAAGAGTGGAAATCAAACTATGCAAATTTGGAGGAAGAAAAGAGAAAAATGCTTCATGAAATGCAAGCTGAAATAAGAACACTTCAAGATGATGTTGAAAAAGCTGAGACTACAAATAAAAATTAATTGATTATATTGAACGCCTGCAGACAGCTCAGCAAGACTACAAGGGGAAAGACATTTCTCAAGTAAAGAAAAAGTCGAGGACTTTGAAGACTTTCATGACAAGAGCTCAGACAGCACTGTGGTTTGCCAAGTCCTTTGGACTAGAAATTGAGTCAGTTGCCATGAAAGAAGTTTAGACTGGAAGCAAGCATAATGTAAAAATGGCCAGTGATGACCAGCAAGAAAACACTGCCACAGGGTTTGACTCCCTTTCAGAAGAGGAAAAAGAAAAAGTAGATAAAATTTTATTTCTATTAGACAAATTTTGTGTGGGGGACTCATTTTATCATGAGTTCTCAATGTATAATGATCTTCCTAAATCATATATAATCAAGCAACGGCGAACACAACTAAATGACATGTGCCATATTGTATCTACACCTGGGAGGGCTGAGGGGGTAGAAGTTTCATTCAAGGAACTTCTGAAGGAAAGGGTGCAAGATTTAATCGACCAAAATCCAGAATTTGATTTTGAAAATGAAATTGTTAAAGTTAAAATATCGGGGGATGGGGCAAGGATGACTCGCAATACAACCTTTATCATTCTTTCTTTGCTTTGTTGCAAAATAACAGTCATTTAATGTCAGCAAGGGGAAATGACACAATCGCCATTGTGAAGGGCTCAGAAAATTAAGAAACACTCAAGGAGTCATTTGCTAATGTTTTTTCAGACATAAATGATCTAAATTCAATGACCAAAATCACAATGAATGGGAAAGAAATAAAACTTGAATTCTTTTTGGGGGGAGATTATAAATTCATTTTAATCATGTTGGGTCTCAAAGGTGCCACCTCATTCTATGCTTGTGCCTGGTGCAAAGTTCACAAAGATAAAAGATGGGATATGAACCATGAGGAAGATTTTTACAATAAGCCACCATTGCAAAGAACACTAAAAGAATTAAAAGAATTATCAAAAAAGGGCAGAGAAAATTTTTGCTGTGAACATGAGCCTCTATTAAACATTGAGTTAGATCATGTAATTTTAGACGAATTGCACCTTTTGCTTAGAGTAGTTGATGTGTTACTAAATAATTTACTGGAGGATGTATTACAGTGGGACAAAAAAGATGATTTAAATAAGAAAAGGGGAGAAAAGAAAGGTGTTCATCGAGAGAGGCTGCAGGCTGCAGGCTGCAGTGCGCTCATGTGGGGTTAGTTTTGATATCTGGGAAAAAACCAATGCTGATGGAAAGGGATCAGGCACCTATGATTTTACAAGTTTGCTTGGGAATGACAAAAAGCAACTCCTGAGAGAGCTCCCAGGCAAAATTTTAAGTGTTGTTCAGACTTCAACTTCAAATACTGTCAAGAAAATATGGGAAGACTTTAGGGAACTATATACATTTATTGGAAGTGGTCAAAATTCAGATAAGCAAATTACAGATTTTTTTGAAAAGGCTAAAAGCTGGGTAAACCTTTTCATTTCTCTAAGAGACAAAAGAAAGGGCTATGAATGTGCACGAATAACACCATATATCCATGCTATGGTGTTCCATATCCCCAAGTTCTTCAGGACCCACAAGTCTGTAAAAATTTTCACAGGGCAGGGTGTGGAGAAAAACAATGATTATGCTAGAAACATTGTATTACATATATCAAATAAATGGGATGCTGCCTCAGATGTCCTAAAAGTTGAGGCCAGACAGTGGGCACTACGTAAATCAGAAAGGGAGAAAAGGCCATATAATAAATCAAATACAGAATACTGGGAAAAAGATCTCCTTGAGGCAAGGAGCAAGAAAAGGAAAACAACATTTGATCCTGAAGAACCTGAGTAACGCTTAGTTTACCATGAGGGTAACATATATATCTAGGGTAGTCTCAGTAGACCACCACTGCACTGAACAATGGAGAGAACTCAGTATTGAAAAATAGAACAATAACAACAATGATTGGGATAGCAATCTCAAATACTACAAAACTATTGATTTTTTTGTTCTTTGGATTGTAAAAATGTTCTCTGGCATTCAATGAAGTGGAGGTCTACTCTTGTGTTCTTTATACTTTCTTAACAAATTGTAAAACAGCCTGCACACCGCATGTACTTCTAGGTTGTAAATATGAAAAATTTGACTCAATATAAGAATATGTGATGAACTACTACAAAAATATAGATTTTCTATTTTGTAATAAATACACAATGCCAAATAGAATCAAATCGAGTCTTGGTTTCTTTAATTTGTCTCATGTCAGGCTACATGCTGCTTTACAAAAAGAAATACTCAATTTTTCTGGCCTATATCATGGGCAAGGTGTAATTGACTCCCCTGTCAAGCTTTGAGTCTTTGGACTCCATGACAAAAACAATCTGACCTTCACAGGAAAGTCAATTTGCACCCCATCCCCTATACTATCTATTAGCCTGTGCCATCCATTAGGAATTCAAAGTGGCATCTTATAAAATCCTGTTTCTCAAGGATTATCCACTGTCATTACTTTTCCGTCCCTTATCTTTAAACAAAAAGTTAAAATAAGTGTGGTTAAAAGCAATGACAGTGGGTAATTGGGACTTTGATTTTAATTGCTCTAAAATACCAATGTGGAGACCCTCACTGGCATCAGCAATCTCTTGCTGTGTGAGCCTTGGGTTGTTGAATGACCTAAGGGCAAGGAAAAAACATTCATCTTAAAAAATAGCATTACAATTTTTACATTGAATAGGAAATTATTACATACAAGCACAGAATATCAACAGAGAAAACCAATGTAACGGATTTCTCCTGTTTTTTTGTGTAATTATAAAGCTGTTAATCACACATGATATCTCACCTCAAAGCAAAGGCGTTTAAATTCTCTTCTGGCTCCCAGGAGTTTTGTAGGCTCGAGTAGCCCTTCCACTTGATGAAATATTCAATCTAGACCAACGATTGAGTAAGGTTTAACGAGTATTCGTTATGAAAGAGAGATTCATTTCAGTCAAACACTCGGAGCAAAGCAGATTCGCTTACCTTTTTCTTACTGACTCTTTTTGAAACGACTCTTTCGATCTCGTAGAATCTAGATTTTTTTCTCTTTCTCTCTGTGTAAAAATCCGCGGTACTGAGATCATTCAGCGATTTGTAAAACAAAATTCTTGGCATTTCGCTCACTGATAGCTTTCCGATTGCTTCACAACCAAGCTACGCAGACTCAGCAGCGTCGAAATGTACAGAATAGAGCCCGCGTCACGAACCACTGACTGTCCTAAATTTCTGCGTGCGCTTTGCGAAAACTGCGACAGCGTTTCGTTATAGAACTGAACGATGTACTCGTGTGTCTCCCTAATACTTTTCGGTCTTTTCGCACAAGAAATCAAGGGAGAAATTCTTTCGGAAAACACCAGTGAAGGTGCCTTCTTTGCCTACAATACAGAGTCTCCTTATGCAGCATTTGAGGCATGGCGAATACTTGGAGAGCTATCATTCCTTTTCAAAACTAACAAGCCCACTGCCATTCTCGCTTACCAAGGTGACGGCAACTACAAATTCTTCGATTTGTTCCTTGTCCAAGGAAAGCTCCGCGCGCGGGTAAGATTTAACACCTGCAGAGAAAGAGAACTGATAGTTAATGGAAACTTCTCTGATTCTCTTTGGCATAGAGTTCGCTTGACAAGAGGGAATGAAGAAGTCACCCTAACTGTGGATGGATGTAAAACAGAATCTTTTCCCTGCCAATTTACCGCTTCTGATTCACAAGACTGGAAAATTCTCCACGTGGGTAATATTCCATTGCATATCAATTCTCTGGATCTGGCAAATTCACAAAGCGGCTCCGAATTTACTGAGTAAGTAGAAAAATGGTTTCTTTATTACTATCATTCTATATGAGGCAGACATCTAACACACCCTACAGACGCACATCTATTTCAAATCGCATGAAAACATTTCTTTTTATTCAAGATAGCAGAATGAAAAGAAAACTTTTGCAAGAAAAAAATGAGATGAGATGTCAAAATGCTTATGAAAAATGCATAACTTGAGAGTATTAAAACTTTACCAAGTGATTTACAAGGCGAAAAAATTATCATTAAATACTGAAAAATACGTCATATTTATTACGTTTAAGGTTGTAGTTCAGTTTATAAACCTTTTATGCCTGTTGACAACTTTGATTTACGCAGATTCCAGGGTTGCATTGGTCATGTGACTCAAACTACACCTGAACACAGTCCCAAGCCATTAGCACTGCTTCATAGCAATTTGACTGGTGCCAACTGTCAGAGTGAATGCAGTTCTGGCGGGAAATGTGATCCAATTGCTGACGTTACCATGAAAGAATGCGAATGTCCCGGATACGGAAATAGAGCAGTGACCTGCAGGCGTTACTTAGCCCTTCCCAAAGCGAATTTCAGTGATTCAGCCAAAGTTAGCGCTTCGCCTTTATCTCCCTCAACATCTCTGGGCTTCTCTAGCAAAATCACGCCTACCGTTTTATCCAAGGGCGAGATGATTGTGAAAGCCACGTCTTCATCTAAAATAAGTTGGAGGTCAAGCATAACCCGTTTCCAGTCAGCGACGACGCATGCACGAGAAACTCCTAAAGTGGAAGGGCAACATGCCGACAAAGCAGTTGTGCGTCATTCGCACTCGGTTCCAGGTCTCTTCAACCGTTCACAACATCTTGTTACAACTCACACGAGCTCGCTTCCGCCAACAGTACTGTTCCCCAGCTCAGCAGGAGTTCCTCTTGGCAGTTCTGTCAATTATAATACCTCGGCTGTGATGGCAAAAAAGAACAGTGCTTTACGAAGTCTCGGATCATGGGTCTTCGTTTACTTTGAAGTGACTATGTCAATTGCCAACACCCTTATAAATCTGTAAATACTTCAATATTTGTGTGGTAGCTCTGCTCGTCTGATAGGTTTTAAACAATGGATTTAGTAACTAAATAACTTTTCAGCAAGATGTACTGAAGCCGAAAATTTTGAAGGTGATTGAATTCATGGGAAGCATAATTCAAGTGAGGATATTGTCTTCGTATCCGAATGAGCCCAAACACCAAAGACATTCTGATACTCATGGCCCAATCATGGATGAGATGAATCAGTTTCAAACATATCTTTCTTTTGCTTGTCGATATGGTGGTAATTCAATAATGTAAAAAAAAACTGGAGTATTTGTCTTGATCCTCGAGAAAACTTGCTGAAATGTCGCTGAGCAAGAGAAGAAGTTGTCTGACGACCTCTTATGGCCCTGATGTGAATGAACGAAATTTGACATTGTAAGATCAGAAGTTAGGACGGGCATTAACATGAACAAGAATTCTTCAAGGAAAAGAGAACGTCAATAATTAAAAATCCTTTCGGTTGATGCGGTCTGATATAATTTTTTTAGAAATAGCTTCTTCAGCCCCACAAATCTTGCTTGATAACAGATACTGGACTTCTACCATGAGAATTCTCGAAGAATAGAAACTGCTAGTTTAGAATATTGCATCATGTCTAGTATCGCAAGAAAAGTCAATGATTTCAGCACTCACCTAAGGAGGTCGATTTCGACAACATTTTTGAAAATTTTTACAATATCTTTAAACACTTTACAAAACGCTCTTTTAGCGAAATTAGGCTGTTTTAGCTAATGTACTTCAGTTTAAGCGCGAAAGAGACCAACCAATTCATAATATGATTAAGAGTACTTTTGAACTTATCATTTCTCACCTCTTAAAAGCAAGTTTGGCATGGTTCATTTCTGCAATTTAAACCAATATCTGTTAGATTCTATGAATGCAAACAGCGTTTTTCAGATGAATTGAAGGACAATCTGGATTTCAATGTAATTTCTCATTATCCTGAGCCACTCGTAAAGAGTTAAGAACAAATATATGTACGAAAGTGGTCAACAGAACTTCTTGAGTGCAAATGAATACAGATTTTATTAAAAGAGCTTCAGCCGATGATGTCATAAAAATAACTCGAAACATACGACGTTTCAAAATTAAATGGTTTAAATGACATATACGTTTGAAATCACGTCCATTTTTTTTTTAATTATCAAAGAATAATTTTCTGTTCGACCAAACATTAACTTTAGGTTAAACAACGGATTTTTAAAAAAGAAACTAAGGCAATGATCAGGGTAATTATTTTCAAATCAATGTCAATCAATTGTGGGATTACGTCTCCCCTCAGTTGTCAATACACAGGAATATGAGAGGTCATTTAAATTCACAATTCATCCCTAACTGCAATGTTATCGCTTTTTAGAAGAGCTGCAAACATCTGGTTGCGGGAATTTTAATTTCAGTACCTTTACAGAGCTTAGATCGCATAAAAAGCGCGAAAATTTTTGCTCCGTGTTCGGTAAATGATATATTTTGCGAGGGGAACAGTTTGTAGCCCAAATCGAATCTTACTTAAAATGTTAAAAGTGTGGCTAACTGTTCAGATTTGTTTGGCGATTACCATCTGCCAGCGATCCATCCATGGCGGACTTTCACAGCGAAGAAATTCAAAAGACAACACCTGGAAGTATGGCAACTTTGCTTACTCTGCTTACAGATCAGTACAGTTTACAGATAATTCCACAATCGTCATCCGCTTCAAAACAACAAAAACACATGGAATGCTGTTTTACATGGATGATGGCAGCGTTCAAGAGTTCATGGATGCATTCCTGTTAAACGGGCTATTAAGACTCGTATTTCTATGGGCAAATGCACGGGAAATCAGAGGTTTATAAACGGCTCGTTTGCCGACCTCAAATGGCACAAACTCACTTTACAACGAATGTCCGAATCAGTGATTGTAGAGGTGGACAGCTTGGAATTAATCTATCTCTGTCGCGGACTTAAAAGAACTGACTTCAACAAATATGGGCCTTTTTTTGTGAGCTTCTTCCCGCTCCAAGAGTGGGGCAAAATCAAGTGGAATTTTCGCGATTCTTTTTCGACTGCTTTAGCATTTGGCGGGTAAGTTAGTCAACCAATAAGAATAAACAAGGACCCAGACAGGCAAATACTATTACAGGATTTTATTTAAACCAGAGGCCTAATGGAAACTGGCTGCTGTTCATCGCTAAGATCATATTCTAGTGAAATCATAGCCAGTTTAAGAGGACCATGTTGCAAAATTTACTGTCGGTTGCCTAGTGCGCCAATGTATTAAAAATTCGCATGGTATAATGTGCTGACCTTTAGTGACATTCGTAAGTATATTTAAGGATTTTCGTAAATGTTTTAACCACAACTGAACCTATTCCCATCATCTGTGAAAGAAAAAACCCCAAGCTTATTTGAAAATAATGAAGAACAAAACATTTCAATCACCGTGGAAAAAATAATATAAGGTACTACTGATGTAAGTGTATATAGGCGGCTGGCTTTCCCTAAATGACCACAGTGTGCATTTCGAATAGAACAAAAAGATAGACCTGCCTTGTACAGGAAAATAGACCCACTTAGTTGCTTTCATTTGGAAAGTTATTATCGTGGTACTACTTCTCTGAGGCTTTCATATGATTGGTCAAATCACGCAATAAAGATGCGTTGATGCGTTTACAAACTTTAAGTTAGAATCACCTCTTACAGCAAACCATTGGTAATTTATGATGTGAGTGCGCGTCAGATATGACATGATCCTAGTTGGTTATGTAACGATCTTATCAATCAAGAGCGAGAGCTATAATTGTTGTTTTTTGACACCTGCGAAATATTCAATCATCTCACTGATCATGAATTCTCGAAATTCATTTTTTGTTCGTTTGTCACTTGTATTTATGTTGGCTCGTTGATTAGGGATTTACCATCCTTGCACTTAGTGAATCTTTAATCCGGCTGCATACTTGAAACTCCTGGTATCGTTTAAGTTTCTCTCAACATGGTTACTCAGCCAGTAGAGGATGCGTGAAAATGATTCCAGTCCGGTGGGCGAAAAGTCAACCAATTCATCAGTTGTGAAATAAGATTCTCCTTTGGTGCAAGTCGCTGACGCAAACCCAGAGCACAAAGATACATTTTGAAAAACTCTTACCAGGGTGAACCTTTCTGTTTACCCAGGATAAAAACATGTTTTTATCCCGAGTTCTCGTTGGCTTCTTACAGTGTTTTGCTTTGTTCTGATTGGTTTTCGTGATTCATGACGTAACTCCGGGCAAATCCTCTTCTTCAGTAATATTTTAAAATCGATCAAGGAAAAGTTGCGAGCATGCGCATTGTGATCAGTCTGTGGTTGCGCGACCAATCAGAATTAATCGCTTAGCTAAGTTAAGAGCGCTTTTGGATTGAGTGTCGTATAACATAAACTAAAGTGATCAAAACAATCGGGATAATATCTCAAGGTGCAAATGAAACCTCAAAGCAAAAAGATACATACTCCCTGAAGCGGACCGATCACAGAGCAAAGTAAGGCACGGACGCAATTACTACGCATTTCTTTCGATGTGTATTTGAATATTGGTCTGATGGAAAAGCGTCAATAAAACAAATGCAAGCAGTTTGTTGCGCCCGGTGAAGACAAATCGGAATATCACCTACTTTCTGTTGATTTTTGATCTTTGTTCACAGCCATTATTTAGAATTTTCAAGAACTGAGAATTACACGCGTGTCATTAAAAGGTCTGAGTGGGATCTCCTTCAATCAAATAAGTTAATAAATTTATCGATGTAACAAAAAGAACAGCTTTAAGTGTTTAAGCGTACTTAGGTTAGAGGCTAAGCGCACAGATAAAAAGAACTGAGATCAAGAAAATCACTCAGTTTGAGTGGAGATTTTGACCCTGAAACCAAACTTTAAGGAGAGATCAATAATAACGCTTTTTTTTTAAAAAATAATAAATTAGTTATGCCTAAGTTATGCCTTTCTTTAAGAAGATAAGATAAAAAACAATCAAACTACCCAAAAGACAACATCGTGACACACACCTCTATCTGATAGTTAACACTGATCGCGGGATGTACAAAGAACTTCAGTTGTGGATAACTTGATCAAAACAACATCTGACCCATCAAAGATAAATAATAAAAAGCACATGGCACAAACTTGAATTGTTTTCTTCCTTCCTAGATTTGAGGGGTGTATAAAAACACCAAAGTTCGCTGTAGGCGACCAAAAGTTACGCCGCGCCTCTCTTTGGAAAAGTGAGCGTGCCGTGGAGGGTTGCCGTGACGCATGCAAAGATCCCAGTTTTGGAGGAAAATGTTACAATGGTGGGAAATGTGTGAACAAGATCGTGAGGAGAGAATGTGATTGCAGCAAGACTCGATTCAATGGTCCAAACTGCTCCCGAGGTAACAGATATAAGCTTCAATTGTTAACTTGAGTGATATATTCATAAATGTTTTATAACTAAATAAATCATTGTTAGTACAGGAAAGTTCACCTTCATTGACGAGGTCTTTCCTCGATTTCCTTCAATCTATTTTAATCTGTTTAAGGTCGAAGCAGTTTTCTCCTTTGCTTAGTTTGAAGGTCTGTTCAGGCAACATCGCTTTTTGTTTTCAGTTGTTTGGTTCTCTAGTGTGAGTTGTCTAAGAGCAGATTAGAAAACAAGACATAAGTGAGATAAATTCAGAACTATTCCGGCTGACAGCAGAGAAACAGCCTAGATTTTTTGAACCATAGAAAGGAAATAATCCAAACCAGACTTATTCAGATTTTTCTTACGCTGACATCTTGAATTGCGCTCAACTATGCGAAATTAATGCTTTTGGTTAACCGATTTGCGTTTGAAATGTGAGTAAGTATGAAGACTCGATAACCATCTGGCGGAGTAACCGCTTGGTAACCCATTAATAAAGGAAAGTAAATTTAATTGTGATTTATCGACGGATTAAATTTCTGTTTATTAATATTTCATTTCATCTGGTTTTGAATAAACTGTATTTTCTCCGTAAATGTCTGGAAAGACTGAGTTCTTACAGACCATTTGATCTCGCCACTTAGTAAAGACATTCAAGTTTGATCCAGAAGTTTCTCCATAAATCTCGAGAGTGAAGCAAGTCGGGCGTTTCATTAAATTTTTAACTACCAATTAATGATCTTTGAATCATAGCCATGGAGGTATTTGCTCTATTTTGCTCGTTAGTTGCTCTCCTCGACTCCGTAGCGGGGCTGCATTTCCACGAAGGTGCCGATTGGTCTTTCGCAGAGTTCAGAGGTTGGGCCATGTCCAGAAGAAGTGAGCTGCAGTTCTACTTTAAAACAGGTGCAAGTAGATCTGCTTTACTCCTGTATCAGGATAACAAAATAAAGAACACTGATAACGATTTCCTTGAAATGTCCTTGAACAGTGATGGCTACGTTCAGCTTTACGTCCGGGGAAATCGGTGCTTTCCTGAGAAACGCACGATTCGTCAAAACTTTACCGACGATACCTAGCATCTGGTGACAATTGCAAGAAATAGTTTTCTTCTCAATTTCAGCGTCGATGATATTACAGCTGAAACGATCTCTTGCGTGGCACCCCCACAGTTATCTGGATTCGATGGCAAAGCAATAAACTCTCTTTACATTGGGGGAATTCCGTTCCTTGATTCCCAGGGAGATCCAACCCTCAAAGTATGGTCCCTGACCGGTCTGTTCCAAAAAGTAGGCCAAGAATACAGGTGAGAAACGAGAAAGAGAGTGGCGTGATATAGCGAGATGAACGAAATAACGAGATAGGTAAAAAAGTCAATTGTAATTTCTTTTCAGACATCGTTTGCAATACAAGTCTGATTGAAAATTTGTTGTAATTAACTGTTTTGATTCAATTCCTGAGTAAAGTAACTAACTTAGTTATACTATTGCGAGTGATTTTCATTTCAATGCCTTATGATTATTCAAAATCAAAATTGATAACATTTTGGTTGAAGTAGTAGATGAGTCGTGTGTCTGCCCTATTCAACATCATAAAACTGATTTTCAGCTTTGAGCCGCTGACGTCAAAAGTGAAAAGCTTATTGGATTAATTTTAAGGCTTATTTGATTTTCATGGTAGCCAATTAAAATTGGCTGATTTTTTGCGCTGTAGAATAGTTTTCCCATAATTTTTATTGATATTTAAAACAAAAAAAATTACCCGATGTCGTTTTAAGTAGAAAATGTCACGATGTTATAAATATATGAGATAGAGAAAAGCCGCAACTCGCTTTTAACCCAAGATTACAGAAAAAATCTACTGAATTTTTTTCTCTCCTAAAGCAATCATATATATCTACTTCTTTTAAATAAATTTTTCCTGCTCCTCTAGGTAAATGAAGAAACAAACTGGAGATATCAATTTCTTTTTCTCTGATTTTCAGCTGGTTTCAAGGATGTGTTGCTCTCGTGAGATACAGCACCGATTCGAAGCGATTTCGGAATGCTAGGCTCGTGCGGTATGATGGTATTTCTAAAAACTGCAGTGGTGAGGCGTGTTCAAGTGCGGAACAGAACAAGTGTCAAAATGGAGGACGCTGTGTTGATCTGGTGGTCAGGGCCGAATGTGATTGTGAGAAAACTGGGTATTACGGTCGCTTTTGTGAACAAAAAGGTATAATTCACTCACTAGACATAATGTTTTCTATTTGATTACATTATCCTTTTGAAATGCCTTGTTTTTTTTTATTCATTATGTTTTTCGACAAAGTGATAAATTTTTTAACCATAAAATCTTTCAAATCTGTTGCCACCTTTTGGGGAGCTATGCCCTACTAGCTCTGCATACGACATTTGAGTTAGCCAAAATACCTTAAACCTGCAATTTAACTCCAGGTATTTGTTGCCTTTCTTGTTAATTAAAGTGAATCTCTAATACAAAGTAGGTCACACATCCTGTCTAGGCAGTTCTGTGCAGAAAGGCGACTGCACGTGGCTGAAACCTGCAAGAAAGTGGTCTGCTATCAAAGACCCCTTGAGGAGGAAAAATTGGTCTCTTTCTTGACTTCATTACTTTGTACTTTGTATGACTTTGTGTAAATTTCGTATTGATTTAACTTTTCACCTTCATCATCATCATTGAGAGAAGGGTGTGCCTAATGTAGAGGTTGCTGAGACGAATTCGTCTCTAATAAATGTTGAAAATACATTTAGCTAATTGCTTTTCCCTAAGCAGCAAAAAGATAATCGCTTATATGAAATTAACCAATTTTGCTTTACACCACCCCACCACGATCTTCAAAATCAACTTTTTTAATAACACAATCATCATACTAATAGAGCATCAAAAGTTAATGGGTATAAAAAATTTTCACCGCAGCAGTAAAGAAGTATATCAACTCAACAGGATCTTCACATGTGAACAGAATAGTTTCCAATGGAACAGATGTCACCGCACAAAAAAACAACACCAAAGACGACGACAATAACGTCAGTAGCGGTGGAGATGTAAATGCAGGCAATGGGGATGGCGACGATGTAAATGATCCGGGTAAAAGCACCAAAGGTGTAGCAGTGAGCGAAAGCAAGAAGGCCCATAATGGAGTTTCACCTCTGGTCGTTTCGCCGCCGGTTTGCTTTTTTCTTTACATGACAGCTTTACTCATCGACATTGATGTAGCCTGATAGTGTCCTGGTCCTCTGAAAGCTGGAGTCTCGGAAGAATCTCAAGCCTCAATAGTGTAGATAAAGTTGCGCTTAATGGAGGGGTGGGTTCGAGAGTCGATCAACAGGCTGTTAGGTGACAGAATAACCGTATTAATACTTCATACTATCTATCTTTCAGAGGTTTAGACAGTAAGAATCTTTCAGCGTGGTAACCGCTTCAGAAATTCTCACCAGTTCCTGTTATTCTGCAAACAGTAAACTACATAGGTTCTATAAGATATCAACACCAAAAATTTCATAACTGATTTTGTCCAACGGTTTATTAAGTGCGCAATCTGCACCATGTTGTCACTTTTCATTCGTTCTCTGCAGAAAAGTATGATTGAATTTAAGCAGTGAATGACTCACGTTATTAGTTTTATTTAAAGAGTATTTCTCTCATCTGTATTTAAAATAACCAATGGATTTACGCAGGAAATGTGAAACTGTGTAGATTAAGTAATTATTAATATGTATCTACACGCATCTTTTATGCAATAATAATCACGTTAAAGAAGAAGAATGTAACTATAAGATATTTAAAAAATGTACTTCCTGTCTTAAAGAACGTTTTCAGTGAGTTTTTAGTGTAGCAAAAGAGTGGCGTATTACCACAGCTCGTCAGATCAAGAAATATATAACAACTTAAATGAGAACTTAAAGCGAAAAAACCAAACGACCTTAGGCGCGGGGAAACGTAAGTGGCCAAGGCGCGATTGGTAAAAGTTTTGCCTCTAATTGGCTGGAACGATGGCGCAAGCTTTTAAAATTTCTCTCAGCACTTGATCGTGGTTTGTTTTCAAATACATATCAATCGTTGACAAGAAGGCTGAGACAACAATAGTAGTACTGCTGCTGTATGTAGCATGTCAATCAATAATTTTGAGTGAAATTTAACATGTAGTGCAAGTCAGGAGCCCATTACTTAATGCGAGTGATACACAGATTTACTTAAATAAAAATTGAAAACTTCCATCTCTTGACTCATTGTGTTTTTACTGCTCCGTAACCTCGCAGTTAAATTTTTTTACGAATGATAATAATAATAGTAATAATATTGATAATAAAGCATTTCTCTTTCACACAAAATGGAAGTTCGTCTTGTTTTCAGCAGTCATCTCTTTTTCAAAAAATGCCACAACACCTGCGATGTACAAAGTCCTCTCTCTACTTATAAAACTATGGGCGCGCAAAAGGGGAAGGGTTCACATATTCTTTGTCTTCCCACGCTCCTTCATGCTTCGCTCTTGTTACCAGTCTCTCGCAAGTTATTGCGTGCTCAGTCGTTAAGGATGATCAAGAAACGCCCTTCAAACTGATTAGATGAGTTTTGGAACTCGATATATCTGAATATGAATATAATAGATAACAGATAACATTCAAACCCCAGAAAAAACAGAGTCTGGACTGCCAGTGAGGTAAGAAGTTGTTAGTTTTTTTCATTCATAACGTGAAACAATTAGTCGTACCATTCAGTCTGGTATTATTGGGTTTGGTGACATATCGACAATATCAGGTTAGTCACGAGCATCTATTTCAACAAAAAATTAAGCTGACACAGGGTAAATAAATGCAATTAGCTTTCCCATAAGTAGCCAATTAGAGACAAAAGTTTTAACGATGGTTTCATATTCAGTGGACAAAAATGATCGAATGCCCCCCTTAAAACCTAAAAATGGTCAAATTAATCAAAGCTCTAATTTCTTTTGGTAATTATTTTTTGTGTAGTTTTGTTCTCAGGCAGTTGGGTATAGAACATAAGAACTAGACATTTTGATTTCTTGTTAATTTGCTTTTAAATTTTTATTTTCAGAAACCTTCATGCGGTGATTAGCGATGAGACAAGAAGACCACAATTTAAAACTTTCAAAAATCGATAAATAATGGGTGCCGTTGCAAGTGGAAAAGAAAAAACGAAAACAAGGCCAAACAACTGTCTTCGCGTAAGCATGATAACTGCAACCTTCGTTGTCAAGGAATTAAACGTATGGGGGAAAAGGAGCAATGTGAATGTAGTGATGTGAAACTTTGAGGATTATTTAATATTTAAACCAAGACTCTTCAGAGAGACTAGGGTGAAAAATTTATTCTAATGGAGAAATCTTAATTTAATTTACCAGGTGTCACAGTGGATCCCTTTGGGAGATACTCTCATTCTCGTTAACAACCAAGTGATACCTTTCAATATTCAGTAGTGGAGTTCAGACACTTTCTCTACACCCTTGACAGTGGATAAAATTGATGAGAATTATAACGTCAAGCAAAATTCTGAAAGGCATATCAGTTATTACTCGTTGTGAGCAAAGAAAAAGGAAACTGCAAAAAGTTGCGTCAAATCCATGCCTCGATGTGCACCTAAAATCATCCAAGCTATCCAGAGAACACTGAGCCAATGAAAGTAGGTGATAAATAATGTTAATTGAACTGAGTGGAGTGCAATTTGGGCTAAAATCATACGCGTGATTTGAAATCATAAGTATGATTTTAGACCAAAATTTCACAACACAAGGTTCAATTACCACTTTATTACATCCATTTTGAAATCGCCCAAGTACAAGACTTGGTCAGTTCAATGCAGTACCGAGTCGGTTTAAATTAAATTCATCCATTCTTTGGGGGGAAAAAATAAGAGTTTTGGAACAGCAGAATTTGCTTCGTGATACTCATTGTATTTCATTTTCCTGCAATTTGATTGATTATTTTCAGTAAACCTTGAAATCTGATTGGTTGTGTGGTTTTTAGTGTAGCCTTCTCATTGGCTGGGAAAAAGATGCGATTTAAAGCAAAAAATGGTGCGATTCAAGAATAAATCGCACCAATTAGAGCCAATCAGATTACAGGGACCACCAGTGATTTCAAAATGGGTGTGATAAAACTTTAAAACAGACTTCACAAATAGTCACAAACATAAAATATTTTAATGAGAATCGTTTCCGTTAATTTGAATGGCAAGTCTCAATGTACACATTTAGGAACTGATACTACAAATCGAATGATATATTTCTTTCTAGTTGGGCATCTTAAGATGGTCTCTTTAATAGGAGATCAGCGCCGGCTCGAAAAGGATATACTTTTGCCATATCATAATTACAATCATTATCGTTATTATAAGTATTCAAGGTCATCAGAGCTTATAGCTTTAAAATCGTTCTCAAATAACTAGCTATTGTATTGGTTTACCAGTTTGTCAAAAAACTCAAATATATCAATTGAAGACTCCTCTAAACAGGGTTAAACTGTGTTTGATTAAATATTTCGCTTATACAATGAAACACGTGTTATAAGCGATATAACAATAAAATATTATAATAAATGGTTCACAAAGTGATAACAAACGCAGAAAATAGAAAATCGAGGAGATCACACATGAAAAGCAGAGCTAAAAGAGATAACATCATCTTGTTTTAAGTTACCATGGCAGTATCTCCCTTTAACGCGAATATATTGAAAATAATTTACGTTTGTTTGGTTTTGTGTGGTATTTTGGTACAAGCCATGATTTGCGTGCGCGTCAATTCGCCGGAAAGAAACCCTAAAGAGAACTTGAAATGACCAACATCAATCGAAACCACTCTCTGAAATGTGAAAAAAAAACTCCTCACCGCAAAAGCATTAAGAATGATTGTCGCGTGAGAACACTCATGTTTATTTTACAAGACCAACTTTTAGAGAAAAACAGAAGGAAAACTGTGAATAATTATTTGACGGGCGGTCTTTCCTGCATTTTCTTTTACCATAATTCCGTTTTATGTTGCTTTTTATTAAAATGTGAGCACCCAACGTGATCGCAGTAAAAACGGTTTTGCCGTGGGGTGGAAACAAAACCAAACGAGACGCTCGCATTTTGGCGTCAAATAATATCAAGTTGTAAATTTTTAATGGAGTGACTCAAAAAATGCATAGATAAATACTCCATATTTTGTAAACAATTAAAGGCCAGGCTAAAATCTCAGCCAAGCGAATGGGGTTAATTTTTATCGCTGAGGATATTGTTTTAAAATAGTAGAGGATGAAAATAACGAGCTTTAATACGAAATCTTTATACACGGTGCTACTGAGTTGCATTTCAAGAAATATGAAAAAACCAATCTTGCCTGTGAATGGCCAAAGAGAAAATTACATCTAAATAGAACGCATCTTATCTCTTTAAACTTTGTCGAATAACCCAAGGTAATGAGACTTCAATGTGGAAAACAGGTGAATTGGCAATAGCGCTCATTTATTACGCTTGCTACAAGGGTTCGGAGCGATATGGCTTTTAACAGCTGGTTATATTTCCAACAGTTAACTCAATCTGTTGACGTTTGCCTTGGTGGAGAGCTGTTATTATTTTGTTCTTCTTCTTGAGTTTCACGCGATAAACTCAGAATTCGTGTTTGCCAATGAGCTCGTCTCATCTTGCGATAGTGACTATGCGGTCGGCGGCCGATGGGAACCTGCGAATCATTTTATTTGTGCGTGCGATTAAAACACAGCGCACGTTTGCCCGCTGTTTTAAAGCTTCATAATGTAAAGAGAAGCTAGCTTCAACCCTCTGGACATAAAAAAGACAGCCATTTTGACGTTGCAGGTTAGGTTGCAGCCATGTTAGCGCGAGGTATTTTCTTCAGCCTTACCTATGTGTTGAGTTCAATGTCTCCCTCAATAAGCCAGGTAGCAGGAGAAAGCGGAGGATATTATTTCCTCGGCAAACTAATGTCGCATGCTGAATATGAACCATGGAATTGGCGTGCCAATACCACTCTGCAATTCTATTTCAAAACTTGGAGCAAATCTAAAATGATGATGTTTTATCAAGAGGAGAAAAGACACGGCCAGCACATGGATTTATTCCTGATAAAGGGGAAACTTCGACTCCGCGTTAAGATGGGACAAAACATGGTTTCTATCCAAAAGCGGTTTATTGAGGATAAAGTGGATTTCGCCGACTCGGGGTGGCATGAAGTTAAAATTGAGTTGTTTGGGAGCGAAATACGTTTTTTTGTTAATTCAACTGACGGAAACGTATACAGCGCAGATCCAATTCCATACACAGAGTATATTCCGTCCTTCGTTAGCCGCCAAAACATCGAGTCTCTCCAAGTCGCTGGTCTTGTGATTGGAGGGGGATTTAAATTGACTGAATTGTCCTATCCAAGTATTTTCGAGGAATTCTACGGGTAATGTATCTACTAATTATTGTTGAGATATGACTTTGTCATCGTAGAAATGCGTCAACTAATGGCTTCTATATACGCACTCGAGTTTGCTGACGGTTACAACTAGAACAAGGTCAGGGTCGAGGGTTGACAAAATGACGTGCCCTCAAACGCTCAGTGAAAAGATCAGCTTAAAACACAGTTGCTTCTCAAAGAATCGTTGCAATACTTCATTTATTCACCCACTACTTTCCTTTCGTAAGCTTCTTTTCTGAGTGGAAGGAAGGGAGACTGTGTCATGTATTTTTCAGTTGCATAGTTTATTTACTATTTCACTGTCATGTTTCAGTCGTAAATCGTTTAAACGTTATAAAACTTTCATTTGTTTAACCTTCATAAATGAATGATTATGGCGTCCGCGCTTTGTTTTTTTTAATTCACGCTCATATGAATTATTAATCCGTGCACACGACTCTCCCAGTCAACTCAGCGAGAGATCATTTCCAATCATAGCTTTTAAATCATAGAAAGATGTCAAATGATTGTAACGAAATAAAAAACCATCTCCGAGAAAATTTGAGTCTCAGATCTATAGAATTGACAATTGGACACAAAATATCTTCTACTAATCGACGAACGAGAACAAAATACTCCTGAGTTCTTTCTCCGTCTATCTACAAACGGGACGCTTTCCACATTGTTGATCCTTCTAATATACAGGGTACTTGTCCCATTTGAACCTTTCATTACACAGTTCACCTACGAGATCTCTGTATCTGATTTGGGAGGGCATAGTAGGATCTTAGGTTCCTTTTTGTTGGGGAAATAAAGTTTTGTCCTTGTTTAATAATGAGACGAAGGTTGATATCTTTCTTTATTGGACGACCCAGCGAAAAGTTCACCATACTTTTCATTCCATCTTCAACTATGCTTTGTAAAACTTTTTTTAACGACTGGATTCATGTCTTAACACAGTAAGAAGCCCATAAGCTTCCAAGAATGTATTGGCAATATCAGATTCAACCGAATTCCAAATGGTCGCTTAGAGCAAGCGAGACTTCGAACTCCTCCAAGAGGGGCGGTGGACAACTGCACTGGAGCATGCGCAGAACGGACTCAAAGATGTTCCAATGGAGGTCGATGCGTTGATCATATCAAATACTCCGAGTGTGACTGCACAGGGATTGGGTACGAAGGAGGGAGCTGCGAAATACGTAAGACACTTAAATCATACTACACCCATTCTTTTTCTTAATAGTTCTCTACCTTTTATGGTAACAGAAAGAGTCATGGCTACAGAATATTGAAATTCTGACGACGACTCAGAAATCTGTTCGTCGCCAACATCAACATCTACCGGTAAGGACTATTTAACAAAGACTTCTTTTTGACACTAATCTGTTCAACTCACTCACATGCCCTCGCAGACAAATTATAAAAGGCTGCTTTTCTGGTTTTCGCTAACGTCAAGATTGCCTTCTGTGAAAGTTCTAATTTTTCAAACCTATCGCCGAGAGATAAAAAGAGAACAACTTTGCTATGTCACTTATCTTTACTATCGTCATTGAGAGAAGGGTGTGGTTAATGTACAGGTTGCTGGGACGTATTCATCTCTGATAAATGTTGAAAATACATTTAGCTAATTGCCTTGTCCTAAGCAGCTAAAAGATAATCGCTTGTATGAAATAAACCAATTTTGCTTTTCACTACCCCACTATGATCTTCAAAATCAACTTTTTTAATAACACAATCACCATATTAACAGCGCATCAAAAGTTAATGGGTATAAAAAATTTTCCACCGCAGCAGTAAAGAAGTATATCAACTCAACGGTATCTCCACATGTGAACAGAACAGTTTCCAATGGAACAGATGTCACCGCACAGAAAAACAACACCAGAGACGACGACAATAACGTCAGTAGCGGTGGAGATGTAGGAGCAGGCAATGGGAGCGACGACATTGTAAATGATCCAGGTAAAAGCACCAAATGAGTAGCAGGAAGCAAAAGCAAGAAGGCCCATAATGGAGTTTCACCTCCAGTCGTTTCGCCGCCGGTTTGCCCTTCTTAAGTTACTTAAAAAAATAAATAAATAACTCTTTGTTAGCGTATAGAGTGGTATGTTGCTAGCATTAATCAGATCGTTTAGGGTATGTATCTCGCATCAATCAGAGCGTCGGTTTTTTGGTTCTTTGGTTTGAGAGGTGTTCAAATTTCAATGAATTAACCCGGGTTCGTAGACTAGAATCATCATTTAGAATGTGAAATGTTGGCTTTTCTGTGTTTTTAACGCGTATTTTACCACGCTTTGAGAGAAATACGATACTATTAGGCAGATGAACGACATCAGATAACCTATAGTAAACATGT
Source organism: Pocillopora damicornis (assembly GCF_964200805.1). Classification (NCBI taxonomy): domain Eukaryota; kingdom Metazoa; phylum Cnidaria; class Anthozoa; order Scleractinia; family Pocilloporidae; genus Pocillopora; species Pocillopora damicornis. The sequence continues at coordinate 639,022 of NC_142681.1, read as the reverse complement.
TACTCGTGCTGTGAAAATGGTTGAGAGTTGTTCGAGAGGAAGTGGAGTTCTGTGCACCGTAGCACAATCCTTGTTATTGTTCCTTCACGACGAGAGTGATTGGAAAAATTTTGAATCAAATGTTGCTTGAGGTGTTGATGAGCTGCACCAAACATGTTGATTTGAGCAATTCTTTAACGGCAAGCTGTGTTGCAAGATTGATGATTTGTTGAGTGGGCCGATTATATTTTTCTGGATTGGTTTGCTCGGTGCTATCTCTAGATGAGTGTCTGATTGAAATTAACTATAGTTGATTTTGTGTGGTTCTCAGGAAGCTTTGTCGCCTCGTGTGACATTGTGTTTAATTGATGTGCAATGTTAAGCGGTGTTTTTATTGAACAATGATTTTTCTACGAAAGGTGGCCGAGTTTTCTCTTTGGTGGTTTAGTTGCAGTCATTTCATTGTAAACATCGTTGTGCGTTACTCTTGAAGGGGGTCTTTCGATGCTAGTAGGTTGAGCAGTTGCAAGTGTGCTGCAAAGTGGGTTTTGTGTCATTTTTGGCCGTGGAGGAAAATTGTTTGGCTGTTTCGAGGGTAATTTTGAGAACACTGGACGAATGGAAATGTTTTCGATACCTGGAGAAAGTGATCTTGTGGAGTCGTTTATGTTTGGCCAAGGATGAATTCAAATACCATCGTAAACATGTTTATTTTATTCAAAAAATGTGCTTCCTACCTCAAAGAAAGTGGCCCGCTATCAAAGACCCCTTGAGGAGGAAAAATTGGACTTTTTCTTGACTTTATTATCTTACATTTTGTTTGATTTTGAGTAAATTTAACTTTCACTTTCATCGTCATCATTGAGAGAAGGGTGTGCCTAATGTAGAGGTTGCTGAGACAAATTCATCTCCGATAAATGTTGAAAATACATCATGATTTAGCTAATTGCCTTATTCTAGGCAGCTAAAAGATAATCGCTTATATTTGAATAAACCAATTTTGCTTTACACCACCCCACTATGATCTTCAAAATCAACTTTTTTAATAATACAATCATCATATTAACAGCGCATCAAAAGTTAATGAGTATTAAAAATTTCCACCGCAGCAGTAAAGAAGCATATCAACTCAACGGAATCTTCACATGTGAACAGAACAGTTTCCAATGGAACAGATGTCACCGCGCAGAAAAACAACACCAGAGACGACGACAATAACGTCAGTAGCGGTGGAGATGTTGGTGCAGGCAATGGGGATGGCGACAATGTAAATGATCCAGGTAAAAGCACCAAAGGTGTAGCAGTGAGCGAAAGCAAGAAGGCCCATAATGGAGTTTCACTTCTGGTCGATTCGCTGCCGCTTTGCCTTTTTCTTTACATGACAGCTTTACTCATCGGCATCGATGTAGCCTGATAGTGACTTGGTCTACTCCTCTGAAAGCTGGAGTCTCGGAAGAATCTTAAGCCTCAACAGTGTAGATAAAATTGCGCTTTATGAAGGACTGGGTTCGAGAGTAGATCAACAGGCTGTTAAATGACAGAACAACCGTAGCAATACTTCATATTATCTATCTTTTAGAGGTTTAGGTAATGGGAATCTTTCAGCGTTGTAACCGCTTCAGAAATTCTTACCAGTTCCCGTTATTCTCTGCAAGTAACAAACTATGTAGGTACTATAAGATATCAACACCAAAAAATTTCATAACTGATTTTTGTCCAACGGTTTATTAAGTACATAATCTGCGTTATGTTGTCATTTTTCATTCGTTCTCTGCAGAAAAGTTTGATTGAATTTAAGTAGTAAATGACTCACGTTATTAGTAGTATTTCTTTCATCTGTATTTAAACTAACCAATGGATTTACGCAGGAAACGTGAAACTGTGGTGATTAAGTAATAATAAGTATGTATTTACACGCCGCATTTTTTATGCAATAATAATCACGTAAAAGAAGAAGAATGTAACTATAAGATATTTAAAAAATGTACTTCCTGTCTTAAAGAACGTTTTCAGTGAGTTTTTAGTGTAGCAAAAGAGTGGTGTATTACCACAGCTCGTTAGATCAAAGAAAAATATAACAATTTAATGAGAACTTAAAGTGAAAAAAGCGGTAATGTAGGAAAAGTCAGGAGCCCATTACTTAGTGCGAGTGAAATACAAATTTACTTAAATAAAAATTGAAAACTTCCATCTCTGGACTCAATGTGTTTTTACTGCTCCGTAACCTCGCAGTTCAACTCTTTTACGAATGATGATGATAATAATAATAATAATAATAATAATAATAATACCAATAGTATTACTAATAAGGCATTCCTCTTTCACATAAAATGGAGGTTCGTCTTGTTTTTCAGCAGTCATCTCTTTTTCAAAAAATTGCCACAACACCTGCGATGTGCAAAGTCCTCTCTCTGCTTATAAAACTATGGGTGCGCAAAAGGGGAAGGGTTCACATATTCTTTGTCTTCCCACGGTCCCTCACGCTTCGCTCTTATTACCAGTCTCTCGCAAGTTGTTGCGTGTTCAGTTGTCAACGATGATCAAGAAACGCCCTTCAAACTGATTAGATGAGTTTTGGAACTCGATATATATGAGTATAAATATAAAGATAACATTCAAACGCCACAAAAACAGAGTCTGGACCGCCGGCGAGGTAAGGAGTAGTAAGTTTTTTTCATTCATAACGTGAAACAGTTGGTCGTACCATTCAGTCTGGTATCATTGGGTTTAGTGACACATCGACAATGTCAGGTTAGTCACGAACACCTATTTCGACAAAAAGAAGCTTACAGGGGGTAAAAAAAATGCAGTTAACTTTCTCATAGGTAGCCAATTAGAGACAAAAGTTTTAATGATGGTTTCATACTCAGCGGACACAAATGATCGAATGCCCCCCTTAAAACCTAAAAATGGTCAAATTAAACAAAGCCCTAATTTCTTTTGATAATTTTTTTTTTGTAGTTTTGTTCTCAGGCAGTTGGGTATAGAACATAAGAACTTGACATTTTCATCTCTTGTTAATATGCTTTTAAATTTTTATTTTCAGAAACCTTCGTTAGGTGATTGGCGTTGAGACAAGAAGACCACAATTTAACACTTTCAAAATTCGAGGCGCACATTTTTTGTAAATAAAATTTTACGACGTTTGCCCTTAGAGGTGAAAAAGAAACAACGAAAACAAGGCCATACAACTATCTTCGTGTAACATGATAACTGCAACCTTTGTTGTCAAGGAATTAAACGTATGGGGAAAAAGGAGCAATGTGAATGTAGTGATGTGGAACTTTAAGGATTATTTATTATTTAAACTAAGACTCTTCAAAGAAACTAAGATGAAAAATTTATCGTAATGGGGCAATCTTATACTTAATTTGTTGTCAAGGAATTAAACGTATGGGGAAAAAGGAGCAATGTGAATGTAGTGATGTGGAACTTTAAGGATTATTTATTATTTAAACTAAGACTCTTCAAAGAAACTAAGATGAAAAATTTATCGTAATGGGGCAATCTTATACTTAATTTGTTTCACCAGGTGCCATAGTGGTTCCTCTGGAAGTTACTCTCATTCTCGTTAACAACCAAGTGATACCTTTTAATATTTGGTAGTGGAATTCAGATACTTCCTCTTCTCCTTGACAGTGGATAAAATTGATGGGAATCATAACGTCAAGCACAAGTCTAAAAGACATGTCAATTATTAATCGTTGTGAGCAAAGAAAAAGGAAACTGCAGAAAAAACTGCGTCAAATCCATGCCTCGATGTGCAGTAAAAAACATTCAAGCTATCCAGAGAACACTGTGCCAATGAATGGAGATAAAAAAAACTTCAAAACAGACTTCACAGGTAGTCACAAACATCAAATATTTCAACGTTTTAAAGGAGAATTATTTCCGTTAATTTGAATGGCAAGTCTCAATGTACACATTTAAGAACTGATGCTAGGAATCGAATGATATATTTCTTATTAGATGAGCATCTTAAGATGGTCTCTTTAACCGGATATCAAAGCCGGCTCGAAAAGGATATACTTTTGCCATATCATAATTACAATCATTATCGTTATTATAAGTATTCAAGGTCATCAGAGCTTATGGCTTTAAAATCATTCTAAAATCACAAGCTATTGTATTGGTTTATCTTTTAGTAAAAAACTCAAATATATCAATTGATTCCTCAAAACAGAGATAAACTGTGTACGATCAAAGTTTTTGCTCACATAAAGAAACACATGTGTTATAAGCGATATAACAATAAAATATTATAACAAATGGTTCACAAAGTGATAACAAACGCGGAAAATAGAGAATCGAGATCACACATGAAAAGTAGAGCTAAGATTGATAACATCAGCTTGTTTTAAGTTACTATGGTAGCATCTCATATATATATATATATATATATATATATATATTATTTTCAACATATTGAAAATAATTTACGTTTGTTTGGTTTTGTGTGGTATTTTGGCACAAGTCATGATTTGCGTGCGCGTCAATTCGCCGAAAAGGAACTCTAAAGAGAACTTGAAATGACCAACATCAATCGAAACCACTCTGTGAAATGTGAAAAAAAAAAACTCTTCACCGCTAAAGCGTTAAGAATGATTGTCGCGTGAGAACACTCATGTTTATTTTACAAGAGCACCTTTTAGAGAAAAACAGAAGGCAAACTGTAAATAATTATTTAATGGGCGGTCTTTCCCGCATTTCCTTTCACAATAATGCCGTTTTATGTTGCTTTTTATTAAAATGTGAGCACCCAACGTGATCGCAGTAAAAACGGTTTTGCCGTGGGGTGCAAACAAAACCAAACGAGAAGCTCGCATTTTGGCGTCAAACAATATCAAGTTGTAAATTTTTAATGGAGTGACTCAAAAAATGCACAGAAAATTACTCCATATTTGTAAACAATTAGAGGCCAGGCTAAAATCTCAGCCAAGCGAATGGGGTTAATTTTGATCGCTGTGAACATTGTTTTAAAACAATAGAGGACGAAAATAACGAGCTTTAATACGAAATCTTTATACACGGTGCTAATGAGTTGCACTTCAAGAAATATGAAAAACCCAATCTTGCCTGTGAATGGCCAAAGAGAAAATTACATATAAATAGAACGCATCTTATGTCTTTAAACTTTGTCAAATAGCCTAAGATAATGAGACTTCAATGTGGAAAACAGGTGAATTGGCAATGGCGCACATACATTACGCTTGCTACAAGAGTTCGGAGCGATATGGCTTTTAAAGGCTGGTCATATTTTCCAACAGTTAACTCAATCTGATGGCGTTCGCCTTGTTGGAGAGCTGTTATTATTTTGTTCTTCTTCTTGAGTTTCACGCGATAAGCTTAGAATTCGTGTTTGCCAATGAGATCGTCTCATCTTCCGATAGTGACTATGTGGTCGGAGGCTGATGGAAACCAGCGAATCATTTTACTTGTGCGTGTGATTAAAACACAGCGCACGTTTGCCCGCTGTTTTAACCCTTTTCCTCCCATGGGGGAAAAGGGTTAAAACGTAAATAAATGGTTGTAAGTTGAGCTACATTTAGTCAATTTTCATATATCATAGCTCATTTTGAAGCTAGAGAATTTTCTACACAGTGAACCAACAAAGTATGCCTGTCCCTTGTTATGTAAGTTTCTCACTTTATCCTCAAAGTTGACATATGACAGTAAAAATACAGTAAAAAAATCCTTCGTTCACAAGAATTCAGCTCTGAAACCAAAAAAAACTGTCAAATAATAACAATAGTCATTTTTGTTAAGCTAAAGAAATGACCTTTAAGATAAATCACAAATATTTGTTATATTGATCTAAAAAAAGCTTCTTACAGCCCTCAAACAGTAAGGCAATTTTCATCGTAAATTTTAATTCTATAAATCATTTCAAAAATTAATCAACTGAGGATTTAATAGCAACTTAAATCTCATAAGGTATTATTTTTTACCAGACTGATCCAAACAACCTTTCTGAGCATAACTGCCTTCCCCAAGTTTTTCAAATATCTGCAGGTTAATGATTAACCAATCAAAAGAAACAGTCATGTCCATAATCCCATGAATTATGGGTACATACATTTGTAGAATAAACAATCAGAAAACATAATTTTTTGAACAAGGAAACACCAAATAATATCTCTTATAAGCATGGAGTTGGACATACCAGTGCTACAATGTTAGTATGCTGTTGGCAATGGTGTGTCACAACAACAGCAATAAGTGAACAGTTTTTGACAACCAACGGTCAATGTTCCGCTACTTATAGGAGAGTTCACTGCCTCATCTGCCTAGGTCTTCCTCTTGCAAAAGGCCTGCCAGGATTCTGAGGTTTCAGACGTGGGGTTGCTGCTCCATATTCAGGGTCATCATACAAATAGTCTTGGAGGGTGTGGTACTTCTCAAAACAAGGGCTGGGGCACATGTGGACTCCACACAGTCCACACTTGTATGAAGTCAACACTCGCTGCAGGTGAACTTTAAAAGCACACCGTTTGTCAACTTTGACTGGGAAGTGTCCCAAAGACAGATTCAATCTTGATATTTGAGGTGCAGCAGCTGTGGGGGTAATCTTGTAGCTCCTTCCACCATGTAAACCTCTGATTACCAGAATCCGGAAATCCATCATGCTCAGATCTGGTTGATCATCATCTTTTCCCTTGCAGTAAACAAGATATGCATTCAAAACTGACACCTCCAAGAAATGATAGAAGAGTTTTAGATACCATGTCCAGCCTTTCATGAGCCTTGCATAGGCAGTTGTCCTCTGGTCTGCAACATCAACACCACCCATGTGTAAATTGTATTGTTGCACTGGTATGGGACAGGCAAAGTCTCTCCTATGCCAGACGTTTGCTTCTCGCACTGACCTTTCAGCAACTCCCATTTCTTCATTAGCTGGTAAAGTTGTCAGAATTGTCACAGGTTTTCTGTCTTTCCATGTCACACAAGTGAGGTGATGTTTTTGCCGAAAAATTGCTTCACCATGTTTCATCCTCTTTACAGTAGCAGAGGTCGATGTTGTCACATCTCGAGGAAGACCGATCCGATTCCCCCGACATGTTCCACAGGCTTGAAGACCCTGATCATAAAGCTTCTCAAAAAGTTGAACTGAGGTGTAGTAATTATCCATAAATATATTGTATCCTAGTCCATAAAATGGTTCCACAAGTTTCAAAACAACTCTTTGAGCTAAACCTTTAGACTCTTGTCCACATTCCTTGCCTGTATAAACATTTATGTCTAACACATAGCCATTTTCAGAGTCAGCCAAAGTAAATTCCTTGAGGCCAAATCTTGCTGGTTTGTCCCTCATAAACTGCCTCCATGAAAGGCGTCCTTTAAACTTCACAAGGGTTTCATCCACTGACAGGTTCCTGCTTGGGGCATAAACCAAGGCTGTGCTCTAACGGCGCCCGGTCGCCTGAGGCGACTAACATTTGGCCTCGGGCGACTGAAAATATTTTCTTGGTCGCCCGGCCGGGCGACTGGCTGGTGTTGGTTTCTTGATTTACAGTCAAAAAAAAAAAAGAAAATGTTGTTCAATCGGGCGCGCGTTGATATTCAAAGGTCGTTCCACGTGAATTTACGTGTAACATAATCATCGACTTTGATCGTGACAAGCTGCACAGTTTTCGATTTTAACCGCTTTTCCAAATAGTATTATAATTTTTCCTTTAAATTAGGATGGCTCGTTAGTTAGTTTTTGAAAAGCAATTGTTACTTCTGCTCTGACAGGCGTAAAGTACGGTCGACGATTAATAAATCGCTAAATGAACACGGGAGTCGTTCTTTTAAAAGAAAATGTTGTTCCATCGGGCGCGCGTTGATGTTCAAAGGTCGTTCCACGTGAATTCACATGTAGCATAATCCTTGACTTTGAACTTGACTAGCTGCACAGTTTTCGATTTTAACGGCTTTTCCAATAGCATTAAAATTTTTCCTTTAAATTGGGATGGCTCATCAGCTAGTTTTTCAAAAGAAGTTGTTACTTCTGCTCTGATAGGCGTAAAGTACGGTCGGCGATTAATAAATCGCTGAATAAACACGGGAGTCGCTCTTCTATGCTAATTTAATATTTTAGCCGGCTTTTTACTGCCGTGTCTGCGAGGCAAAAACATAACTTAAGATTGTTTTTCCAGTAAAACACGATGTATAAAAAAGAAAAGATACGTTTTTTTTTTGTGATTGTTTTAGAAACGGGTATAAACTCTATAAGTCCCGCATTGTCCTTGGTGTCGTGACAAGTTATTACGTATCACGCACTAAAAATAAAATCGACCGAATCCACAAAAAGCTCATTTGTCTTGAACATTTCACCGATAACATAGGAAAGAAAATACTTCTGTTCTGCTCTTAAACGATGACTTTCCAACAAGATGACTTATTCAAAAAAGATAATAGTTTTGGGGCGGCCGCGGGTTTCGTTGCGGAAATTCATGGCAGCTTGTTTAATTTTTAATAATTAACTGACTGATTTATTAATTTGGGCGACCAACTAGGAGGCCCGGGCACCTCAGCCAAAATGTTTGGGAGCCCTACGGGCTCCCCGAAATTTTGATTTGGGCGACCATCTTTTAGGCCTGGGCACCCAAGCTAAAACGCTTGGGAGCCCGAAGGGCTCCCTGAAATTTTCCTTAGAGCACAGCCTTCCATAAACTCTTTGGAACCGGTTTTTAATTAGTTCTAAGAAGGGCCTAATTTTCCCCAGTTTGTCATATCCATCTTGACCTCAAGGAATTAATTGTGTATTGTTCACAAAATGTATATACCTCAAAATTTGTGTAAACCGATTCCTTGACATGCAATTTGTGAAGAATGGTGTTTGAAGTATCTCATCAGTGGACCAGTAACTATGTATGGTAGGTTTGTTTACCAGCCCCATTGCTAAAATCAAGGCAATAAATATATGTTATTTGCCGGCTGGGAGGTCCGTATGGTGAAAAACTGTGACCGAGGTCTTGAAAATACTGCCCGAGGCCGTAGGCCGAGGGCAGTATTTTCAAGACCGAGGTCACAGTTTTTCACCATACGGACCGACCCTTAGCCGGTAAATAACATATTTATTGTTTTTAAACTTGACGAAATTCTTTCCGAAAGAACCGGAATGATTTATGGCCGTAAATACGGCAAGATCTTCCATAAACTGAACAATTTTTGAGTGAGTAAATGGTAGTTAAAATAGAGGTGATGCAAATTTAAGAGAGATGCCTCAGTGAAACAATTTCATTTCCGTAACGATAAAGGTGATTTAAAAGGCTTCCAAACAAACTTTGAAACATTATTTTTACAAGTATCTGTCACAATCTGACACCTGTCAATTAGAGAGCGCGCAAGAAAAAAAAAAGCGTAGGAACATTTGAAAACCAACAGAACTAGTTTTGCAAGGACTGTCACGACAATGTTTTCTTCAAAATCAGTTAACGATCTAACGGAAAGCATTATTCACTCTCATCGACCATTCATTCATGTACGAAGATTTACCTCTGTTCATTAAGTAAACGGCGAGGAAAGTAATTGTGAGTAAATTCATTTTTTTTATTTTGAAGTTGTGAGAGTTTGCTCGTTTGTTTGCTGTAATGGCGTGTTTAACTCTGATCTTTCCTTCACAAAAACTAATTCGAACGGCACACTCCAACGAGACACAAGGGAATGTAATGCGGCCTTTTCTCAAAAACTCCTTCAATTTCTGTTGTGCAATTTAAGGTACAAATGTTCAAATTGAACGGAATTGGAAAGACTCACCAGGAGCGTATATTTGTTGTAGAACTTAAATTAAAACTTCGCTCGCTCTTTCACTATGAACAAATTGCTCGAGAAAATTCAGATATTAAATGAATGAAAGTTCCATCGTTCAGTTTAACTGTAACCAAATACCTCACGTTTCAACTTTCTGGGTACTTTTTGTGAACGATTAAAATTAATTGCAGACGGTTTTTAGGCCGCTTGTCAACCAACGTAATGACACTATTGCTTACACAAATTCATTCTGAAACCAATATTTTTCTGTCAACCAAAGTGATTTGATAGAGAGAAAAGAGAGGATTCATAAGTTATTTATCGGCTTGAGGTAGTGACCGACGTGTTTGCTTTAAAATACTGCCCAGCCGGAAAACGAGGTATATTTATGAAAAATGACAACGAAAGTTGGGATGTACTCGGCGACTCACGAAAGCGTTACCGTGGCCCGTGGGCAGAGATAGGAAAATACTGACCGGGTTAAGAACCAATCAGATTGCAAGATTCGTTACCGTGCCCTCTAAAAAAACAATAAATGTTCTTATTCCATCTTTATCCACTGCGTGCCAAGGCATGCGGTGTTTATCCGGGGTTTTGGCTCTCTCTTGGGCAGCATACAAATTTGTTTGTGTCACAACTAGATCAAGCAAGGCATCAGTAAAAAACAGACAAAAATAACTCACTGGGTCTTTTTGATCCGCTCCCATTCGAACTTTAGGCCCCGTGGGTTGGGTGAAAGGCAGGTCTGAATGCGTCCTGATGTCTTCTACCCAAACAGGATCGCCCACAACATCGTTTTCGCCCTGTGCTGTACGTCTCCGCTTCCTGGGAGGACCTGCTTGTTGTAATTCTTCATTTTCGTCACTTTCTTCAGCCTCAGAGTCAGTCTGATAAAAGTCTGAGTCAATTTCCTCGTCAGAGTCAGTCTGATAAAAGTCTGAGTCAATTTCCTCGTCAGAGTCAGTCTGATAAAAGTCTGAGTCAATTTCCTCGTCAGACTCTCGCTCTAAATATGCCGTGCCTATAGCTACAGAAGTCAATGGCATTTCATCAGACTCTCGCTCTAAATATGCCGTGCCTATAGCTACAGAAGTCAATGGCATTTCATCTTCGTCTACGAACACTAAATCCACGTTTTGAGAAGTCTCTGCAGCCGAATTTACTACAAATTCACTTCCAGAAGTTGAAGCCATTACTGATCAGCTGTTCCTGAACTTCGTACGAAAACTCGAACAGAAAAGAATCGCAATTTTTTCGGTCAAAAGCAGGCAAATTCACATGAAAAACACCGAAGAAACCGACAAAAATCGCCAGGCGTCAAATGAGGCAGAGGGGGGCTATTGCAAACAAGTATTTCACCCCTAGCGGGCTCAGCATCGGTCAGCCGCATTTATCGTCACACATATGTCACGTTGGGAGGAAAAGGGTTAAAGCCCCATAATGTAAAGAGAAGCTAGCTTCAAGCCTCTGGACATAAAGAAAGACAGCCATTTTGACGTTGCAGGTTAGGTTGCAGCCATGTTAGTGCGAGGTATTTTCTTCAGCCTTACCTATGTGTTGAGTTCAATGTCTCCCTCAATAAGCCAGGTAGCAGGAGAAAGTGGAGGATATTATTTCCTCGGCAAACTAATGTCGCATGCTAAATATGAACCATGGAATTGGCGTGCCAATACCACTCTGCAATTCTATTTCAAAACTTGGAGCAAATCTAAAATGATGATGTTTTATCAAGAGGAGAAAACAGACGGCCAGCACATGGATTTATTCCTGATAAAGGGGAAACTTCGACTCCGCGTTAAGATGGGACAAGACATGGTTTCTATCCAAGAGCGGTTTATTGAGGATAAAGTGGATTTCGCCGACTCAGGGTGGCATGAAGTTAAAATTGAGTTGTCCGAGAGCGAAATACGTTTTTTTGTTAATTCAACTGACGGAAACGTATACAGCGCAGATCCAATTCCATACACAGAGTATAATCCGTCTACCACTAGCCACCAAAACATCGAGTCTCTCCTAATCGCTGGTCTTCCTTTAAGAAAGGGATTTAAATGGACTGAATTGTCCTATCCAAGTATTTTCAAGGAAGTCTACGGGTAATGTATCTACTAGTTATTGTTGAGATATGACTTTGTCATCGTAGAAATGGGTCAACTAATGGCTTCTATATACGCACTCGAGTTTGCTGACGGTTACAACTAGAACAAGGTCAGGGTCGAGGGTTGACAAAATGACGTGCCCTCAAACGCTCAGTGAAAATATCAGCTTAAAACACAGTTGCTTCTCAAAGAATCGTTGCAATACTTCATTTATTCACCCACTACTTTCCTTTCGTAAGCTTCTTTTCTGAGTGGAAGGAAGGGAGACTGTGTCATGTATTTTTCAGTTGCATAGTTTATTTACTATTTCACTGTCATGTTTCAGTCGTAAATCGTTTAAACGTTATAAAACTTTCATTTGTTTAACCTTCATAAATGAATGATTATGGCGTCCGCGCTTTGTTTTTTTTCAATTCACGTTCATATGAATTATTAATCCGTGCACACGACTCTCCCAGTTAACTCAGCGAGAGATCATTTCCAATCATAGCTTTTAAATCATAGAAAGATGTCAAATGATTGTAACGAAAGAAAAAACCATCTCCGAGAAAATTTGAGTCTCAGATCTATAGAATTGACAATTGGACACAAAATATCTTCTACTAATCGACGAACGAGAACAAAATACTCCTGAGTTCTTTCTCCGTCTATCTACAAACGGGACGCTTTCCACATTGTTGATCCTTCTAATATACAGGGTACTTGTCCCATTTGAACCTTTCATGACACAGTTCACCTACGAGATCTCTGTATCTCATTTGGGAGGGCATAGTAGGATCTTAGGTTCCTTTTTGTTGGGGAAATATAGTTTTGTCCTTGTTTAATAATGAGACTAAGGTTGATATCTTTCTTTATTGGACGACCCAGCGAAAACTTCACCATACTTTTCATTCCATCTTCAACTATGCTTAGTAAAACTTTTTTTAACAACTGGATTCATGTCTTAACACAGAGTGAAGCCCATAAGCTTCCAAGGATGTATTGGCAATATCAGATTCAACCGAATTCCAAATGGTCGCTTAGAGCAAGCGAAACTTCTAACTAGTCCAAGTGAGGCGGAGAACAACTGCACTGGAGCATGCGCAGAACGGCCTCAAAGATGTGCCAATGGAGGTCGATGCGTCGATTATATCAAATACTCCGAGTGTGATTGCACAGGGATTGGGTACCAAGGAGGGAGCTGCGAAAAACGTAAGACACTTAAATCATACTACACCCATTCTTTTTCTTAATAGTTCTCTGCTTCTTCTGGTAACAAAAAGATTCACGACAGCAGAATATTGAAATTCGGTCTGGGTAGGTCGCAATGAATGGGGAAAAAAAAGGGGAGGTTGATTGTCCTTGTAAGAACTGCGTATTGAAATCCAAGAAACGTGCTAGTGGCTCAAAAGGCCTTATAGAATCATTTACAAATGTGCAGTATATGAAACTCGTTAAGATATTAAAGGAGCAGAACTGTTGCTAACAACAAAAGAAACTGAAACAATCAGGCTTACAACACGTATATCAAATATCACTCAAATAAATTGGCAGCATGAGTGATGATGATTTGATTTGTTATCCAACCAGGTTCCACAACTGTGTATATCAAGGAAAAAGGACACATATCGTACAGCTTGGGTATCGACAGTCCCTTACGTTCAACAGAAAGGAACACATTAGACTTTCTATTTCTAACAAATAAAGCAACCGACGGTGTTTTCTTTTACATGAGAGGGAATAAGGATCACTTGCTTGTAGAGCTTGTCAATGGGAGAGTGCGAGCTCAAGCAAACGTTGGAGGAGGTGAGGTTCCGTTCGTATTACGTGACTTTCGCAAAACTTAGTTGAAAGCAGCACTTGTAAGATAGTGAGGAAGTCACAACGCTTTGATCGAGTGAGTTTTCCCTCTTTCATCATTGCTGTATCAATGGTCATACATAATTCGTCCCTAAATACAAGTGTATTCTAATTAAATAGTAAAAATTACAACAGCTAATCAGAAGAAAGATAAATATCACAGAAAGCTGGAAGGAACTCAGAGTAAACGCAGAGGGTCACAAGCCCAAAGAAACGCGAGTAGGCAAGTCGCTCTATCCTTGGGGCGAGGGATGGCTGTGAATGCGAGCGATTTGCTTCGTTGACAATTTACTTTTCTTCAATTTTACTTTAAAATGTAGATACTATTGAAGTACAAAGTGATAAAGGTTCCTTGAACGACAGCTGTTGGCATTTCGTGGAGGTCAAACGAAGAGGGTCACGATTGACACTAATTGTTGACAAAGTCAGAACGAGTGGCAATTCTTCGACTAAAAAGTCCAAAGAACTGAATCTAAACAATCACTCTAATGTCATATACTTCGGTGGTGGACCAGCGAAGAAGATACGAGAAAAATCAAAATCAAAAACACTCTCATTCAACGGCTATCTACAGAAGTTTCGATTTGAAGGAATGGATGTTCTTGAAAATGCATTGTCAAACACGAAGGGTTTTTCTGGCACTGAGGTAAATCGTATATCGTCGAGTAACACAAATCTGATAGACGCGCAAATGAACTGTAAGCAGCCTGATGATGTTTCAGGCGACTGCTCCAGTGATGACGACGACTCAGAAATTTGTGCGACGTCAACACCGACACCCACCGGTAAGGACTATTTAACGAATATTTCTTTTCGAAACTAATCTGTTCAACTCACTCAAATGCCCTCGCCTGATGATGTTTCAGGCGACTGCTCCAGTGATGACGACGACTCAGAAATTTGTGCGACGTCAACACCGACACCCACCGGTAAGGACTATTTAACGAATATTTCTTTTCGAAACTAATCTGTTCAACTCACTCAAATGCCCTCGCAGAAAAAATTACAAAAGGCTGCTTTTCTGGTTATCGCTAACAAAAAAGAAGAGAAAAAAGAAATTAAAAAATATTTAAGTCAAGATTGCCCTCTCTGAAAGTTCTAATTTTTTAAAACATATCGCCGAGAGATGAAAAGAGAACAACTTTCTTATGTCACTGGTCGATGGCCCGGCTACTTAGCAAGCGTGCGAAGTTGCATTTTTAGAAAATTTGAACACAACTTGCGATAGTCGGTTACCATCTTTGAAGTCAAAACACGGTTAAAGCCATGGCATTTCACATAAAATTGTTAATAGGGAAGATATAAATCACATGGTTCCCAGATGCTTCTTCCTCAAGCATCGATGCCACCTTGAATACAGCAGAAATAAGAGCAAGAGTTCTACTCAAATAAATGAAGTTTCAGTCTGAGGTTTAGTTCTCGTATCTTGGCCACGATCTGATCAGTAATCCTCCTTTCGAGCTGCTTAAACTTCCATCGTAAATAATTTTATAGAATTTAGCATTGCGTAAAATGAACACTCTCAATCTTATAAGTTTGTCTATTCACATCACCTTTTTGCTGGATAATGCACTGAAACTTTGAGGGTATGTTAGTCTTGAATGTAAAGGTAAATAACGGTAAGTCATTCTGCAAGAGTTGTTTAACTGTGGTATTTTGTGGTAAGCTTAGGTTGCAGCAATGTTAGTGCTAGGTATTTTCTTCAGCCTTACCTATGTGTTGAGTTCAATGTCTCCCTCAGTAAGTCGGGCAGCAGGAGAAAGTGAAGGATATTATTTCTTCGGCGAAGTAATGTCGCATGCCGAATATGAACCGTGGAATTGGCTTGCCAATGCCACTCTGCAATTCTATTTCAAAACTTGGAGCAAATCTAAAATGATGATGTTTTATCAAGAGGAGAAAACACACGGCCAGCACATGGATTTATTCCTGATAAAGGGGAAACTTCGACTCCGCGTTAAGATGGGACAAAACATGGTTTCTATCCAAAAGCGGTTTATTGAGGATAAAGTGGATTTCGCCGACTCAGGGTGGCATGAAGTTAAAATTGAGTTGTTTGGAAGCGAAATACGTTTTTTTGTTAATTCAACTGACGGAAACGTATACAGCGCAGATCCAATTCCATACACAGAGTATATTCCGTCCTTCGTTAGCCGCCAAAACATCGAGTCTCTCCAAGTCGCTGGTCTTGTGATTGGAGAGGGATTTAAATGGTCTGAAATGTCCTATCCAAGTATTCTCAAGGAAGTCTACGGGTAATGTATCTACTAGTTATTGTTGAGATATGACTTTGTCATCGTAGAAATGCGTCAACTAATGGCTTCTATATACGCACTCGAGTTTGCTGACGGTTACAACAACAGGGTACTTGTCCCATTTGAACCTTTCATGACACAGTTCACCTACGAGATCTCTGTATCTCATTTGGGAGGGCATAGTAGGATCTTAGGTTCCTTTTTGTTCGGGGAAGAAAGTTTTCTCCTTGTTTAACACTCGAGACAAAGGTTGATATCTTTCTTTATTGGACAACCCAGCGAAAAGTTCACCATACTTCACACTCCATCTTCAACTATGATTTGTAAAACTTTTTTTAACGACTGGATTCATGTCATAACAGAGGGAATCCCTTAAGCTTCCAAGGATGTATTGGCAACATCAGATTCAACCGAATTCCAAATGGTCGCTTAGAGCAAGCGAGACTTCGAACTCCTCCAAGAGGGGCGGTGGACAACTGCACTGGAGCATGCGCAGAACGGACTCAAAGATGTTCCAATGGAGGTCGATGCGTTGATCATATCAAATACTCCGAGTGTGACTGCACAGGGATTGGGTACGAAGGAGGGAGCTGCGAAATACGTAAGACACTTAAATCATACTACACCCATTCTTTTTCTTTATAGTTCTCTACCTTTTATGGTAACAGAAAGAGTCATGGCTACAGAATATTGAAATTCTGACGACGACTCTGAAATCTGTTCGTCGCCAACACCAACATCTACCGGTAAGAACTATTTAACAAAGACTTCTTTTTGACACTAATCTGTTCAACTCACTCACATGCCCTCGCAGACAAATTATAAAAGGCTGCTTTTCTGGTTTTCGCTAACGTCAAGATTGCCTTCTGTGAAAATTCTAATTTTTCAAACCTATCGCCGAGAGATAAAAAGAGAACAACTTTGCTATGTCACTTATCTTTACTATCGTCACTGAGAGAAGGGTGTGGTTAATGTACAGGTTGCTGGGACGTATTCATCTCTGATAAATGTTGAAAATACATTTAGCTAATTGCCTTGTCCTAAGCAGCTAAAAGATAATCGCTTGTATGAAATAAACCAATTTTGCTTTTCACTACCCCACTATGATCTTCAAAATCAACTTTTTTTATAACACAATCACCATATTAACAGCGCATCAAAAGTTAATGGGTATAAAAAATTTTCCACCGCAGCAGTAAAGAAGTATATCAACTCAACGGTATCTCCACATGTGAACAGAACAGTTTCCAATGGAACAGATGTCACCGCACAGAAAAACAACACCAGAGACGACGACAATAACGTCAGTAGCGGTGGAGATGTAGGAGCAGGCAATGGGAGCGACGACATTGTAAATGATCCAGGTAAAAGCACCAAATGAGTAGCAGGAAGCAAAAGCAAGAAGGCCCATAATGGAGTTTCACCTCCAGTCGTTTCGCCGCCGGTTTGCCCTTCTTAAGTTACTTAAAAAAATAAATAAATAACTCTTTGTTAGCGTATAGAGTGGTATGTTGCTAGCATTAATCAGATCGTTTAGGGTATGTATCTCGCATCAATCAGAGCGTCGGTTTTTTGGTTCTTTGGTTTGAGAGGTGTTCAAATTTCAATGAATTAACCCGGGTTCGTAGACTAGAATCATCATTTAGAATGTGAAATGTTGGCTTTTCTGTGTTTTTAACGCGTATTTTACCACGCTTTGAGAGAAATGCGATACTATTAGGCAGATGAACGACATCAGATAACCTATAGTAAACATGTTACTCGTGCTGTGAAAATGGTTGAGAGTTGTTCGAGAGGAAGTGGAGTTCTGTGCACCGTAGCACAATCCTTGTTATTGTTCCTTCACGACGAGAGTGATTGGAAAAATTTTGAATCAAATGTTGCTTGAGGTGTTGATGAGCTGCACCAAACATGTTGATTTGAGCAATTCTTTAACGACAAGCTGTGTTGCAAGATTGATGATTTGTTGAGTGGGCCGATTATATTTTTCTGGATTGGTTTGCTCGGTGCTATCTCTAGATGAGTGTCTGATTGAAATTAACTATAGTTGATTTTGTGTGGTTCTCAGAAGCTTTGTCGCCTCGTGTGACTTTGTGTTTAATTGATATGCAATGTTAAGCGGTGTTTTTATTGAACAATGATTTTTCTACGAAAGGTGGCCGAGTTTTCTCTTTGGTGGTTTAGTTGCAGTCATTTCATTGTAAACATCGTTGTGCGTTACTCTTGAAGGGGGTCTTTCGATGCTAGTAGGTTGAGCAGTTGCAAGTGTGCTGCAAAGTGGGTTTTGTGTCATTTTTGGCCGTGGAGGAAAATTGTTTGGCTGTTTCGAGGGTAATTTTGAGAACACTGGACGAATGGAAATGTTTTCGATACCTGGAGAAAGTGATCTTGTGGAGTCGTTTATGTTTGGCCAAGGATGAATTCAAATACCATCGTAAACATGTTTATTTTATTCAAAAAATGTGCTTCCTACCTCAAAGAAAGTGGCCCGCTATCAAAGACCCCTTGAGGAGGAAAAATTGGACTTTTTCTTGACTTTATTATCTTACATTTTGTTTGATTTTGAGTAAATTTAACTTTCACTTTCATCGTCATCATTGAGAGAAGGGTGTGCCTAATGTAGAGGTTGCTGAGACAAATTCATCTCCGATAAATGTTGAAAATACATCATGATTTAGCTAATTGCCTTATTCTAGGCAGCTAAAAGATAATCGCTTATATTTGAATAAACCAATTTTGCTTTACACCACCCCACTATGATCTTCAAAATCAACTTTTTTAATAATACAATCATCATATTAACAGCGCATCAAAAGTTAATGAGTATTAAAAATTTCCACCGCAGCAGTAAAGAAGCATATCAACTCAACGGAATCTTCACATGTGAACAGAACAGTTTCCAATGGAACAGATGTCACCGCGCAGAAAAACAACACCAGAGACGACGACAATAACGTCAGTAGCGGTGGAGATGTAAATGCAGGCAATGGGGATGGCGACGATGTAAATGATCCAGGTAAAAGCACCAAAGGTGTAGCAGTGAGCGAAAGCAAGAAGGCCCATAATGGAGTTTCACCTCTGGTCGATTCGCTGCCGCTTTGCCTTTTTCTTTACATGACAGCTTTACTCATCGGCATTGATGTAGCCTGATAGTGACTTGGTCTACTCCTCTGAAAGCTGGAGTCTCGGAAGAATCTTAAGCCTCAACAGTGTAGATAAAATTGCGCTTTATGAAGGACTGGGTTCGAGAGTAGATCAACAGGCTGTTAAATGACAGAACAACCGTATCAATACTTCATATTATCTATCTTTTAGAGGTTTAGGTAATGGGAATCTTTCAGCGTTGTAACCGCTTCAGAAATTCTTACCAGTTCCTGTTATTCTCTGCAACTAACAAACTATGTAGGTACTTTAAGATATCAACACCAAAAAATTTCATAACTGATTTTTGTCCAACGGTTTATTAAGTACACAATCTGTGTTATGTTGTCATTTTTCATTCGTTCTCTGCAGAAAAGTTTGATTGAATTTAAGTAGTAAATGACTCACGTTATTAGTAGTATTTCTTTCATCTGTATTTAAACTAACCAATGGATTGACGCAGGAAACGTGAAACTGTGGTGATTGAGTAATAATAAGTATGTATTTACACGCCGCATTTTTTATGCAATAATAATCACGTAAAAGAAGAAGAATGTAACTATAAAATGTTTAAAAAATGTACTTCCTGTCTTAAAGAACGTTTTCAGTGAGTTTTTAGTGTAGCAAAAGAGTGGTGTATTACCACAGCTCGTCAGATCAAAGAAAAATATAACAATTTAATGAGAACTTAAAGTGAAAAAAGCGGTAACTACCTGAAGCGCGGGAAAGCGTAAGTGACCAAGACGCGTTTAGTTGAAGTTTTACCTCTGATTGGTCGAAAAGATGGCGCAAGCTTTTAAAATTTCTCTCGGCACTTGATCGTAGTTTGTTTTAAATACATATAAATCGTTGACAAGAAGGCCGAGACAACATCAGTAGTACTGCTGCTGTATGTAGCATGTCACTCAATAATTTTGAGTGAAATTTAACATGTAGCGAAAGTCAGGAGCCCATTACTTAGTGCGAGTGAAATACAAATTTACTTAAATAAAAATTGAAAACTTCCATCTCTGGACTCAATGTGTTTTTACTGCTCCGTAACCTCGCAGTTCAACTCTTTTACCAATGATAATAATAATACCAATAGTATTACTAATAAGGCATTCCTCTTTCACATAAAATGGAGGTTCGTCTTGTTTTTCAGCAGTCATCTCTTTTTCAAAAAATGCCACAACACCTGCGATGTACAAAGTCCTCTCTCTACTTATAAAACCATGGGCGCGCAAAGGTGGAAGGGTTCACATATTCTTTGTCTTCCCACGGTCCCTCACGCTTCGCTCTTATTACCAGTCTCTCGCAAGTTGTTGCGTGTTCAGTTGTCAACGATGATCAAGAAACGCCCTTCAAACTGATTAGATGAGTTTTGGAACTCGATATATATGAATATAAATATAAAGATAACATTCAAACGCCACAAAAACAGAGTCTGGACCGCCGGCGAGGTAAGGAGTAGTAAGTTTTTTTCATTCATAACGTTAAACAGTTGGTCGTACCATTCAGTCTGGTATCATTGGGTTTAGTGACACATCGACAATGTCAGGTTAGTCACGAACACCTATTTCGACAAAAAGAAGCTTACACGGGGTAAATAAATGAAGTTAACTTTCTCATAGGTAGCCAATTAGAGACAAAAGTTTTAATGATGGTTTCATACTCAGCGGACACAAATGATCGAATGCCCCCCTTAAAACCTAAAAATGGTCAAATTAAACAAAGCCCTAATTTCTTTTGATAATTTTTTTTTGTAGTTTTGTTCTCAGGCAGTTGGGTATAGAACATAAGAACTAGACATTTTCATCTCTTGTTAATATGCTTTTAAATTTTTATTTTCAGAAACCTTCGTTAGGTGATTGGCGTTGAGACAAGAAGACCACAATTTAACACTTTCAAAATTCGAGGCGCACGTTTTTGTAAATAAAATTTTACGACGTTTGCCCTTAGAGGTGAAAAAGAAACAACGAAAACAAGGCTATACAACTATCTTCGTGTAACATGATAACTGCAACCTTTGTTGTCAAGGAATTAAACGTATGGGGAAAAAGGAGCAATGTGAATGTAGTGATGTGGAACTTTAAGGATTATTTATTATTTAAACTAAGACTCTTCAAAGAAACTAAGATGAAAAATTTATCGTAATGGGGCAATCTTCTACTTAATTTGTTTCACCAGGTGCCATAGTGGTTCCTCTGGAAGTTACTCTCATTCTCGTTAACAACCAAGTGATACCTTTTAATATTCGGTAGTGGAATTCAGATACTTCCTCTTCTCCTTGACAGTGGATAAAATTGATGGGAATCATAACGTCAAGCACAAGTCTAAAAGATATGTCAATTATTAATCGTTGTGAGCAAAGAAAAAGGAAACTGCAGAAAAAACTGCGTCAAATCCATGCCTCGATGTGCAGTAAAAAACATTCAAGCTATCCAGAGAACACTGTCCCAATGAATGGAGATAAAAAAACTTCAAAACAGACTTCACAAGTAGTCACAAACATCAAATATTTCAACGTTTTAAAGGAGAATCATTTCCGTTAATTTGAATGGCAAGTCTCAATGTACACATTTAAGAACTGATACTACGAATCGAATGATACATTTCTTATTAGTTGAGAATCTTAAGATGGTCTCTTTAACCGGATATCAAAGCCGGCTCGAAAAGGATATACTTTTGCCATATCATAATTACAATCATTATCGTTATTATAAGTATTCAAGGTCATCAGAGCTTATAGCTTTAAAATCATTCTAAAATCGCAAGCTATTGTATTGGTTTACCTTTTAGTAAAAAACTCAGATATATCAATTGAAGATTCCTCAAAACAGAGATAAACTGTGTACGATCAAAGTTTTTGCTCACATAAAGAAACACATGTGTTATAAGCGATATAACAATAAAATATTATAATAAATGGTTCACAAAGTGATAACATACGCGGAAAATAGAAAATCGAGGAGATCACACATGAAAAGTAGAGCTAAGATTGATAACATCAGCTTGTTTTAAGTGACTATGGTAGCATCTCATATATATATATATATATATATATGAGGCCCAGAAGGCCGAAACAGTACTGTCTGCAGTTAGTTATATATATATATATATATATATATATATATATATATATATATATATATATATATATATTATTTTCAACATATTGAAAATAATTTACGTTCGTTTGGTTTTGTGTGGTATTTTGGTACAAGTCATGATTTGCGTGCGCGTCAATTCGCCGAAAAGAAACTCTAAAGAGAACTTGAAATGACCAACATCAATCGAAACCACTCTCTGAAATGTGAAAAAAAACTCTTCACCGCTAAAGCATTAAGAATGATTGTCGCGTGAGAACACTCATGTTTATTTTACAAGAGCACCTTTTAGAGAAAAACAGAAAGCAAACTGTGAATAATTATTTAATGGGCGGTCTTTCCCGCATTTCCTTTCACAATAATGCCGTTTTATGTTGCTTTTTATTAAAATGTGAGCACCCAACGTGATCGCAGTAAAAACGGTTTTGCCGTGGAGTGCAAACAAAACTAAACGAGAAGCTCGCATTTCGGCGTCAAATAATATCAAGTTGTAAATTTTTAATGGAGTGACTCAAAAAATGCACAGAAAATTACTCCATATTTGTAAACAATTAGAGGCCAGGCTAAAATCTCAGCCAAGCGAATGGGGTTAATTTTGATCGCTGTGAATATTGTTTTAAAATAATAGAGGACGAAAATAACGAGCTTTAATACGAAATCTTTATACACGGTGCTAATGAGTTGCATTTCAAGAAATATGAAAAACCCAATCTTGCCTGTGAATGGCCAAAGAGAAAATTACATATAAATAGAACGCATCTTATGTCTTTAAACTTTATCAAATAGCCTAAGATAATGAGACTTCAATGTGGAAAACAGGTGAATTGGCAATAGCGCACATACATTACGCTTGCTACAAGAGTTCGGAGCGATATGGCTTTTAAAGGCTGGTCATATTTTCCAACAGTTAACTCAATCTGATGACGTTCGCCTTGTTGGAGAGCTGTTATTATTTTCTTCTTCTTCTTGAGTTTCACGCGATAAGCTTAGAATTCGTGTTTGCCAATGAGATCGTCTCATCTTCCGATAGTGACTATGTGGTCGGCGGCTGATGGAAACTAGCGAATCATTTTACTTGTGCGTGCGATTAAAACACAGCGCACGTTTGCCCGCTGTTTTAAAGCTTCATAATGTAAAGAGAAGCTAGCTTCAACCCTCTGGACATAAAGAAAGACAGCCATTTTGACGTTGCAGGTTAGGTTGCAGCCATGTTAGTGCGAGGTATTTTCTTCAGCCTTACCTATGTGTTGAGTTCAATGTCTCTCTCAATAAGCCAGGTAGCAGGAGAAAGCGGAGGATATTATTTCCTCGGCAAACTAAAGTCGCATGCTGAATATGAACCATGGAATTGGCGTGCCAATACCACTCTGCAATTCTATTTCAAAACTTGGAGCAAATCTAAAATGATGATGTTTTATCAAGAGGAGAAAACACACGGCCAGCACATGGATTTATTCTTGATAAAGGGGAAACTTCGACTCCGCGTTAGGATGGGACAAAACATGTCTTCTATCCAAAAGCGGTTTATTGAGGATAAAGTGGACTTCGCCGACTCGGGGTGGCATGAAGTTAAAATTGAGTTGTCTGGGAGCAAAATACGTTTTTTTGTTAATTCAACTGACGGAAACGTATACAGCGCAGATCCAATTCCATACACAGAGTATAATCCGTCTACCACTAGCAGCCAAAACATCGAGTCTCTCCAAGTCGCTGGTTTTGCTATTAGAAAGGGATTTAAAAAGGCTAAAATTTCCTATCAAAGTATTTTCGACGAAGTCTACGGGTAATGTATCTACTAATTATTGTTGAGATATGACTTTGTCATCGTAGAAATGCGTCAACTAATGGCTTCTATATACGCACTCGAGTTTGCTGACGGTTACAACTAGAACAAGGTCAGGGTCGAGGGTTGACGAAATGACGTGCCCTCAAACACTCAGTGAAAATATCAGCTTACAACACAGTTGCTTCTCAGAGAATCATTGTAATACTTCATTTATTCACCCACTACTTTCCTTTCGTAAGCTTCTTTTCTGAGTGGAAGGGAGACTGTGTCATGTATTTTTCAGTTGCATAGTTTATTTACTATTTCACTGTCATGTTTCAGTCGTAAATCGTTTAAACGTTATAAAACTTTCATTTGTTTAACCTTCATAAATGAATGATTATGGCGTCCGCGCTTTGCTATTTTTTAATTCACGCTCATATGAATTATTAATCCGTGTACACGACTCTCCCAGTCAACTCAGCGAGAGATCATTTCCAATCATAGCTTTTAAATCATAGAAAGATGTCAAATGATTGTCACGAAATAAAAAACCATCTCCGAGAAAATTTGAGTCTCAGATCTATAGAATTGACAATTGGACACAAAATATCTTCTACTAATCGACGAACGAGAACAAAATACTCCTGAGTTCTTTCTCCGTCTATCTACATACGGGACGCTTTCCACATTGTTGATCCTTCTAATATACAGGGTACTTGTCCCATTTGAACCTTTCATGACACAGTTCACCTACGAGATCTCTGCATCTCATTTGGGAGGGCATAGTAGGATCTTAGGTTCCTTTTTGTTGGGGAAATAAAGTTTTGTCCTTGTTTAACACTGAGACGAAGGTTGATATCTTTCTTTATTGGACGACCCAGCGAAAAGTTCACCATACTTTTCATTCTATCTTCAACTATGGTTTGTAAAACTTTTTTAACGACTGGATTCATGTCTTAACACAGAGGGAATCCCTTAAGCTTCCAAGGATGTATTGGCAATATCAGATTCAACCGAATTCCAAATGGTCGCTTAGAGCAAGCGAAACTTCTAACTAGTCCAAGTGAGGCGGAGAACAACTGCACTGGAGCATGCGCAGAACGGCCTCAAAGATGTGCCAATGGAGGTCGATGCGTCGATTATATCAAATACTCCGAGTGTGACTGCACAGGGATTGGGTACCAAGGAGGGAGCTGCGAAAAACGTAAGACACTTAAATCATACTACACCCATTCTTTTCCTTAATAGTTCTCTGCCTCTTCTGGTAACAAAAAGATTCACGACAGGAGAATATTGAAGTTCGGTCTGGGTAGGTCGCAATGAATGGGGAAAAAAAAGGGGAGGTTGATTGTCCTTGTAAGAACTGCGTATTGAAATCCAAGAAACGTGCTAGTGGCTCAAAAGGCCTTATAAAATCATTTATAAATGTGCAGTATATGAAACTCATTAAGATATTAAAGGAGCAGAACTGTTGCTAACAACAAAAGAAACTGAAACAATCAGGCTTACAACACATATATCAAATATCACTCAAATAAATTGGCAGCATGAGTGATGATGATTTTATTTGTTATCCAACCAGGTTCCACAACTGTGTATATCAAGGAAAAAGGACACATATCGTACAGCTTGGGTATCGACAGTCCCTTACGTTCAACAGAAAGGAACACATTAGACTTTCTATTTCTAACAAATAAAGTAACCGACGGTGTTTTCTTTTACATGGGAGGGAATAAGGATCACTTGCTTGTAGAGCTTGTCAATGGGAGAGTGCGGGCTCAAGCAAACGTTGGAGGAGGTGAGGTTCCGTTCGTATTACGTGACTTTCGCAAAACTTAGTTGAAAGCAGCACTTGTAAGATAGTGAGGAAGTCACAACGCCTTGATCGAGTGAGTTTTCCCTCTTTCATCATCGCTGTATCAATGGTCATACATAATTCGTCCCTAAATACAAGTGTATTCTAATTAAATAGTAAAAATTACAACAGCTAATCAGAAGAAAGATAAATATCACAGAAAGCTGAAAGGAACTCAGAGTAAACGCAGAGGGTCACAAACCCAAAGAAACGCGAGTAGGCAAGTCGCTCTATCCTTGGGGCGAGGGATGGCTGTGAATGCGAGCGATTTGCTTCGTTGACAATTTACTTTTCTTCAATTTTACTTTAAAATGTAGATACTATTGAAGTACAAAGTGGTACAAGTTCCTTGAACGACAGCTGTTGGCATGTCGTGGAGGTCAAACGAAGAAGGTCACGATTGACACTAATTGTTGACAAAGTCAGAACGAGTGGCAATTCTTCGACTAAAAAGTTCAAAGAACTGAATCTAAACAATCACTCTAATGTCATATACTTCGGTGGTGGACCAGCGAAGAAGATACGAGAAAAATCAAAATCAAAAACACTCTCATTTAACGGCTATCTGCAGAAGTTTCGATTTGAAGGAATGGATGTTCTTGAAAATGCATTGTCAAACACAAAGGGTTTTTCTGGCACTGAAGTAAATCGTATATCGTCGAGTAACGCAAATCTGATAGAGGCGCAAATGAACTGTAAGCAGCCTGATGATGTTTCAGGCGACTGCTCCAGTGATGACGACGACTCAGAAATTTGTGCGACGTCAACACCGACACCCACCGGTAAGGACTATTTAACGAATATTTCTTTTCGAAACTAATCTGTTCAACTCACTCAAATGCCCTCGCAGAAAAAATTACAAAAGGCTGCTTTTCTGGTTATCGCTAACAAAAAAGAAGAGAAAAAAGAAATTAAAAAATATTTAAGTCAAGATTGCCCTCTCTGAAAGTTCTAATTTTTTAAAACATATCGCCGAGAGATGAAAAGAGAACAACTTTCTTATGTCACTGGTCGATGGCCCGGCTACTTAGCAAGCGTGCGAAGTTGCATTTTTAGAAAATTTGAACACAACTTGCGATAGTTGGTTACCATCTTTGAAGTCCAAACACGGTTAAAGCCATGGCATTTCACATAAAATTGTTAATAGGGAAGATATAAATCACATGGTTCCCAGATGCTTCTTCCTCAAGCATCGATGCCACCTTGAATACAGCAGAAATAAGAGCAAGAGTTCTACTCAAATAAATGAAGTTTCAGTCTGAGGTTTAGTTCTCGTATCTTGGCCACGATCTGATCAGTAATCCTCCTTTCGAGCTGCTTAAACTTCCATCGTAAATAATTTTATAGAATTTGGCATTGCGTAAAATGAACACTCTCAATCTTATAAGTTTGTCTATTCACATCACCTTTTTGCTGGATAATGCACTGAAACTTTGAGGGTATGTTAGTCTTGAATGTAAAGGTAAATAACGGTGAGTCATTATGCAAGAGTTGTTTAACTGTGGTATTTTGAGGTTTCTCGCAATCTTCAGGTAACATTTCGATCATTTTCACGGGGAAAAAGACTTAAAAGTAAGTTTTTCAATCCAGCCGCAGTTGTGATTACATCTGTTGTTTTGTTTCACGTTTAGCCAAACTGATAACCACAGAGCCTGAGACTTCGGTACCATCACGTGACCCTCCCGGTGGACCAAAGACCCATGCAACGGTGGTTGCAAAATTTCGAAACCCAACACCGAGACCCAGAGGCGTGTCCGCTTGGGTTATCATTGTAATAGTACTCGGAGCAATGGGTATCGTCTTCATCGTGGTGTTTTTACTTTACCGCTGGAATCATCGCTATTCGGGCTCATTTAAACCCAGTAAAAATGAAGAGGGACAAATTCAAGAGCCTGGGTCGGACTCAACTGAGCAGCAATCCCGGACGTACAATCAACCAGCGTTTTTCGTATACAAGCCTCCTTTGAAAAAACCTACCGCTGATAGTCCAGTGTCGATTTAGAAGCGCAGCGTATAAAACTGAGCACGTGTAGCTGATTGCCAACATTCTGCATTGGTATGAAGTGACAATGGCGTCACATTCAAGAAATCTGAGAAGATTACTACGTATATGCATGAAAAATGGGATGGATCGACAATTTCACAGAGAAATTGTGAACTACAGAGCAAAAGTACTCTCGAACATTTGATTTTCCTTGACTTCAAAATCTGATAAACGATTTTTTCCAAAT
The DNA here is from genome assembly GCF_964200805.1 of Pocillopora damicornis. NCBI lineage: Eukaryota > Metazoa > Cnidaria > Anthozoa > Scleractinia > Pocilloporidae > Pocillopora > Pocillopora damicornis. The sequence goes on along the minus strand of NC_142681.1, from coordinate 611,034 downwards.
GATGGCTACATCCCTTTGTTGGCAAATGCTGACAATTTGGTACAATATTTAAACAGTTGAACGTTTCCTTCATTCTCGTTTGCTGTCTTTTAGACAGAGTATTGAATTGGAAGGAAAGCTAAGGCACTGATCCGCTAAAGGAGCGAAAGAAATCCCAATTTCTCTGGATAAATACTGCAACTTTGAGCACAAAAGCCTCACAAAAGGGCGGAGTATTCCTTATGTTCAAATACAAAAAATGTGGTAGAAAAATTTGGTGGGATATCTAATGACGTTTAGAAATTATATATCTACTGTTACATCTATCAAATTTTAACCCAATTATTTCTGAAGGAATTTCAGAGACTTGAAAAGGCTTCATTTAACTATATAGCCTGCCATTTGAAACTATGCGTTGTTATGCTTGCATTTATCACAAAAAGAAAGCAAAACAGGTAGGTTACAAAACAAATCGACCGCTTGATATTAGAATTTGACCAAAAAAAAAACATTCTTTTCTTCCGGACTGTAGGCGTATTGAGATTGTCAGATGACAGAAAACCTTAGCCATCCTATTTCATTATGTATGGAACGGCAATAAGAGTTTCTTCTCCGATTCCTTTATAAATATCAATTGAATTTATATAGCAATATTTGAGTTGTGCCCACTGACTGAAGTTTCTTTCGGTGGATTCAAAACGTTTGTAAAACTTTTACTCCAATGAACTTTCACTGGTTGGTCTGATTTATGAAAAGAAAGAAACAAAATGAAACGAGGCAACCTCCGGCTAAAATTGTATTGTTCTAATAGGTTTAATAGGTAAGTGTGCATTCAATTTGACAACAAAGCTTTGTAAGTCTCGGAAATAAATAAAATTTGAAATTAACGACTTTTGTCCCATGTAACTCTCTGTGCATCTGTGAAACCGTCTACGATGATTCGAAACGTTGGCTCTAGAATTCCTTCAAGATTGTCAACCCACTTGTCTGAAGCGTACTCATGTTAGCAATTGTAGCGAACAGGTGTATATTACACTGATACTTATAGGGCACACTGGGCTTTAGGAATAACTAACTTTCAAGGCTTCAGATGGACTGTATTTTCTCCATCTCAAACACAGGGAGTAGCTGAAGTTTGGTGAACCATTTTTAAATTACAATACGTCATTGGAAATAAAAGGAATTACATATACATTACTGATACAATGTAATATTATTGAAAATTTAACCCGTGGCGAAAGAACCCGTAGAGAAACTAAGTAGCTAATGCGAGCAACGACTCCTCATATTTTACAAAAGTGAGGTATTAGTATATGGCGTCATTTAAATACAAAATATTTTGGGTTTAAAAGAAAAGAACACACGCACACAAAACAACATGTACAGCAGGCACTCGAACAAACATATAGTAGAAGTTTGAGAAAAGTAAGAAAAAAAAAGCAAGAGGGGGGTCAGCTCAGGGGTAATGCTCGCAATTTAGACTCAAACAGAGACAATGACGTACCATGATTTTGGATTTCTATATTTAGAGAATTGAAAAATTTAGGTCCTTGGAAACAAAACGCAACATGTCTAATATTTGTTGATTCATACATAAAGCGTTTCTTTATTAAACCTTTACCAAAGAAACCACAACTGACGATCATAACAAAGATGAATTTCGTTTTTGGCTCACATTAATCCTGAGTAAATACAAGCAACGACCTCAAACGCGGGAAAAAGCGAGTGCCGAAGACACAATTGATTTTTGGGGACCATCAAATTGGTTGAGAGGATTGTGCGATGTTTATCTACGTTAATCATAAAGCGTAGTAAAGCCTAACCAACTCAATTTCGAGACTCAATGAGCTTATTATCATTGAGCTACCCGCAACAGGTACAAACGGAAATAGTAGTTAACTCTGAATACACTGGTGTAAAGCGTAAAGGTACGATATAGTACTGATAGTTGATCACTGACTGTTACAATGAATCAATTTGCAAACCTTTCAGAGAGGGGAATAACTTAAAAAAATAAAGGTAAGTTCACTTGATTTTCTGTGGCACGGTAATACTTGCGGGTGTATTGTGGGTAACCTTCGGCTGGCGCAGTGCCAGACGGCGACGTCCATGTTGCAGGTGGTTGTTACATTTGTAATGAAACGAATATAGTGTCTTACAATTTAAACCATTTAGCCATGAAACAGGCTGAAAAAGTATCATCTATTCCCAACACTGGGGACCATATTTATGTTCTTCGTTCCTTGAGCTACGCGCATCACGGTAGGTTGCTTCAATCACTTTTTTTCTGTGTTCTTTTTGGCCTTTCCTTGTTATTGATCATAATTGAATATTGTTTTGCAACCCTAATCCAGGCTATAAATTGGGAGAAAACTTAAAAATTACTTCGCTTTCACGTCTCGAAATATCAGTAATAACATTCACCCCTCTGATTAAGACTAAGAAAGAAAAACGAAAATGCAAATCTTCCCAATTATGAGACAATGGATTTTCTCGCGGTAGTACCTGAATCTAGCCATGATGAAGGACTTTCACATACATTACGTCGTAACGCATCTTAGGTCGGTACTTCAAGATTTCTTACAAACTTTATCCACTGGCTATTTACCTTAAAATAAATTAAATAATAGGGAAAAAAAGGAGGAAGGGGATGGTCGAAAGCTTGGTTTAGGAAAAGCAGCATCCTGGTATTTTTACAATAAACCCTCCTGACCATCATCATTACTATGATTATAGACTTACAAAACATTGCTCACTAGGAATTTATCTACTTTCAATACGCAAAAGGAAATTTATTGCTCCATTCATAAAAGAGAGAAGCATGCAAATTTCCGCCATTGAGCGAAGAGTTTGACATTATCTACTGTGCGCGAACTGAGAACGCCTTAAATCATGTACAGTAAGGATATACAATGCAAAATTTGATGTAAAATAAGCTACATTTTTAACAAAGGAGCATGGAATGCTTCTCTATATTGACCTTGTGTCGATGTACTCTATTGTTATGTACCTCTCCTATCAATGTGAAAGGCAGTGATATGTGTGATGCACCCTCCCTTCAATCGTCTTTCAATAATAACTATCTCCTAGCTGTGTACTTTTCAGTTATGGATATCTTATTTTCCGGCAGGTATTTATGTGGGAGAAAGCAAAGTGGTGCATTTCCAAACACCTCTTGAAACTGGTCGGATGGACAGTTCAGCGATTGCAGAAAGCGAATTCGACGAGTTCCTGGGATCTGACGGCTTCGATTGGTATTTATACCAATACGGAGTGACCGCGGAGGAATTTAGCAGATACCCCCGTGGTACATGCACAACAACACATAGCGACGATGTCACCACCGTCATTGATCGCGCGCGCAAGGCAATTCGAGAAGGATTTGGTCAGTTCAATATTGTTGGAAATAATTGTGAGGACTTTGCGTTGTACTGCAAGACAGGCCAGCGATCACAGGCAAGCGGCCAATATCTGTCAGCCATGCGTAGGATAGAGGCCGCGCGCCAGGCTGCGGCGACTGGGTACAAAAGTCCCATAGTATACGCTGGGTGTGTCATGGGATGGTTCTCTGCGAAAGATTTCGGAAAAACAAACAGCTTGGACCAAGAACGAGAAGAACCGCCATTTGTGGATCAGGAGAAAAGGGATACGAGAAAATTGGATCCTAACACGAAAAGCTCGAATGCCAAGGTGGCAACAAAAAACGTATCTTGGAAGGAAAAATAGGATGATTATCCACTCAATCCTTCTTAGAACTAGCTATCTTAGCACTCACTGCGGTGAAAAAAGAGGTAACACAAAAACTTTCGTGCACCATCGGATGAATAAGTGCCACGATCAGTCAAGACATTGGAGGCCAGGTTACTGAAGGACGTGCAACGCACCACGTGACCTGTTGATCCGGGAGAGATCCGATTTCACGTTGATTTACCGAAATATCTCGTTTCTGCTAAGATCAAAACTAAAACAAGCTGTGGCGAAAAGACTGACCGAATTCGGGCTAAAGGACAATTTATTTGATAAATTATAGTTGATTTCTTGGTTAATAATTAATTTATGATAATTTATCATATTGATATTTCTTCCTATTAGAAGAGGTTTCGTCACTTTTTCTCACATAGGACTCTCATCTCTAATACAGAGGCTATCTGTCTTGATTTTTTTTTTCAAGATCAGATCAAAGTTCTCCTCATTGTTTTGAGACAGTTTGAGAAGAATAGTTCAGGAGAATTTAGCTTTTTGGTTCAATGGGCTCCTGTTTTAAACTTATCTTTCAGAATAAGTCTATTAAATATTCTACATTCTGAATGTCATTCCGTGGAACCAACTGCACTAAATTTGCTGCCAATTCTTTCACTTCTCGCCCAGTAATATGGACTAATAAATCCTATCTGGATACAAATGCACGACCGGTTGTTGATACAACTTTCGGTGCCCCCCCCCCCCCCCCACCTCTTAAAAATATAAAGAAACATCATAACATTATTGCAAAACAAATGTCAACTTGCCATCAATCAAAATTTTAAGAGAGGGCAATCACTCCTAGGGACCAAAAAGGAACGTTCAACCCGTGCATTATAGCCTTCTTGGGAGACCAACATAGGAATTCTAACTCGTCCACAAAAGGACAATAACAAAACAAGTTGCTCCGCGACACCTGCAGCAAGTAGTAACAACATGAAGTCATAGCATACAAGAGAAAAATGTAGACTTCAAATACCAAACAGAACGATGAAAATTTATCGAATATTTTTCCAGGCAATTCCAGCTCACCAATTTATGATATGTATTAGGGGAGGAATGACGGGATGCGTTGCATTCCGCGAAATGGTTGCCATCGAAAACGAGAGGTACTGGTAACCGAATGAGCGTCGATGATAATTTCCCGTGTATGTACAAAGATGTTCAAGGAAACCAATCCCTTCGACGCTTTGGTTCTAATGGCCGGTTCACATTCTTTGTTATAATTGATCCGGACAGGAACAAACGGCCAAAATTCTGAAAGAAACGGAACGAAAACTTAGCGATCACGGATCAAGGTCGCGCGTTTTATCTATTTTCCTCTTATCCTTATCAATCACTGTTGAGTGTAATTTAAAAATGCAACCGGTAATTGACTGTAATTTTCTTAACCAAGTAAATCACCAACTGCACGACGGACACAATAAAGGGGAAGAACGATGTTCATCGCAAACATTGCAAAGTGTCGCATTGAAATGAAGCAGCTTTAACTACTTCAACACAAACAAGCCGTAGCTTTTCCCTTAAAGTACTCATGTCCTTGTTTAAAAAATGGTGCTTCAAACAATGTAGACTTCTGCACACCAAATGAGTACTTACAAGCTGTAATGGTAGGGTAGGAATCTAACTGTGTTTGTATAGATTTGGCTAATTCTTCTCGGTCCGCCTGGAAATACAATTAACATCAGGAAATAAACGTCAGCTCCTACAAAGGATCGCACTTGCACAGAGAGACCGGAACTGCTTAAAATGTTTTTATCAATCTAGATGGCTCTAAACATGATGTACAGATTAGTTATAAAACTTGGCAGCAAGATTGATGTCGATATGCTGTCTTATCATTGATGATAACCGAGAGTCTTTTTTAATTTACAGGCACATAAAGCTAAGATTAAAGAAGTTTTTTAAAAGAGGCTGTGGCATTGTTACTGGTACACATTGAGGAATAATTGGACATACTTTTGACACCACATTCAAGGAATCAAGGGAACACTCAAAGAGTGTGATAGAATCGATCCATCGGAATGGTTTTAAAAAATTATACTACATTTTGAGCTGCTTCAATAAAAAAATATGGTAATTGGCTCGTCAATTTACCTTGTTTAATAGTCCATGTCTGATTAGATCGTCAGCCAGGTCCACTCCTTTATCCCCTGCAAAAAAAATCATTTTAAATTACACAACAATCCCCAAAAATGGTGACTCAAGTTAAAAAAAAACTCATATCAATATAAAATTCTTATAGCAGGAAAGTAGATGGTCCGAATAGAACCTAATGAAAAGTTCAAGTCAATGCAAATGATATCAGTCAAGGAAAGACGACTGGAACTTGTTAACAGTTTCTATTTATAACTGAGGAAGTAGTAAAATATTATGGACTATACCTGGACAAAGATCACTCACAAGATGTCTATTCATCTTATCATCCAATTTAAGAAGTAATTCCAGCTGTGGATTAAAGAGAACAAACATTTCTATACTGTATATGTAAAACGTATCATTAATCAAAAATTAAGTTTGTTGTACTACAAGTCTTATATGAGACTAACTCTTAAGGCAGCTCAGTAAAGTGGATAATATTTAGCTTTCCTTTATGACTTAGTTATTTAAAAGTCATGCCTTTCATAAGAATAAAATGTGTAAACATAAGTTTTACAAGGCAGGGAGACACCGAAAAAAGTTCTAAGAAACTAAAAATGAATCAGGATGATTATGGATGACAAAGATTAAAACAGAAGGAAAATGATGAACTTTAAAATTTCAACCAATTGGACCAGGTGTGAGCTACTAACTCCTACAGTTTTAAACTGAGTGTCAAGAGTAGTCCAGATTGCTTTGGCTTTTCTTTACTTTGCTCTGTGATGGGTCAAAAAAAATTGCACCACTTTCTCAACCAATCAGTTTGAAAACTAAAACCAACTGAGTCTTGGTCACTTGCATTTTACTGCATTTTAAGCTGGTCATTTGTTTGGGTTTGGTTCTACAACAACCAGTAATACTGCACTCTAATATTTGACATTGTAATATTTTCCAACAGTGACCTGAGTTTGCTGTTTACTGTCTGCACTGTCCTGACTGAGTTTGATCTGACATTTGGTAAGAGTAGCCTGCAAAAACAACATAAAAAATCAACAATGAGAAACAAATATTCTATAAACATTTATATGGAAGCAGTAGAATAGCTTTATCATCAAGACTTGATACTAAGTTAAAAGAGAGCTTGAAACATTTTCACAATTCAGTGCTGTTATTATTTCTTTTTTTTTTTCCCTTGGAGACATCCCACATTTGAACCATTATGCAGCCCAGCTCACCAACAAGTTTTCCTATGGTCAGAGGAGCCGCAAAACTGAGGCTGGAATCTTAATGAGAACATAGATTCCTTTTTGTCCAACACTCTTGTTGAGTGTTTTTTTGTTTAAAAAAAAAAGGAATTTACCCTTCTAGTTTCTTCATCATATTGATGTTGATTTTCACTGAGGACAGATTCCTCTCCTTCAGGGGATTTGGGTCTACAACAAAGCAAAGACAACATGTAGAAAATCAATATAAAATACTATTCTCAGCATAACTGTTTTCAGAGAAGACAACAAATAGACACCCTAATGTTCATACTAACCTTTGTCTTGGTCTCAACTCCTTCTTTTGTTGCATTCCAGTAAGGGGAAACAAGCCATTTCTAGGAAAAGAAAAGAAAAATTCCAGTTACACTTCAAAGATACCATTGTCTGCAGAGGGAGTCAAGTCTTACCAGCCAAATGACCCATTCATGCTGGGCTTAACCAACATTCCATGCCATATCCTTCTCTAGTACATTCACACATTATGACCAATGTAAGTACCATATCATCTTTTAATTCATTACCACATTTAGCAATGTTTTAGGATTACAGTCAGGCATTTAATTTTTGTTGCAAAGATTAAACAGTCAAAATGACAAGAAAACGAAACAGAAGGTACAGCCATTTAGAAAGCTGTAAAACAAACAAAAATCATTAATAACAACCCTGGCTTGGTATGATTGCATTTTCAACAACTGTATATGTTGACTGACCTTACTTCCTCCAAATACTTTTCCAGTTCCAGTGCAGGAGACTTTCCTCGCCTTTCAAAACAAGGTGATAATCAGTAAAAGAAACTTTCGATGTGTATTGGTGATTGGTCTTTTTTCCAATCTCTTCTAGAATATGTCAAGGAAAAAATCAAAACATTTCTTTTGTCATTTTATCCTGACTTTCTCTTGATTGTGTTCAGATGCAGGTTATTTTTTACAAGCTTACTAAAAATTTATGATGATATTTAACACACAGCTTTGGTTTCTCAACTAATATATACAATAAAAGTCATACTTCCAATTCAGTTCCTTTCCAATGGTTGCTAGCACTCTTTCAGGATCAGTGTCTTCACGATTGTCAGGAGGAGACACTAGAAAGATCCAGCCGAGTAAAAAATTTAATCTACTATACCAGTATATGGAAATAAGCTGATGCTATTGATGCAAAAATAAGAAAATTTACCATCATTATCCACCATGCAGTGTGCTGCAAGCAACTTGAGAGGATGAACCTACAAAGGGGGAAAAGTTTCTGATTAATTAAACAATCACAGAGTGCATAGTTAGCACAGAATTGTTCGCAGCTTGATATAATGATGTTAATATATTCTACAATTCTTTCTATTTTCTGTAAACCTCTACAAAAAATACAGAAAATCTTGTGAAAAGCATGACATAAAACCCTGTGGATATAAAAAATGCCATTTTAAAGAGAGTTTGCTGCAGTCACACTTACCACAAACAGACTTGGATGCAGCAGCAAGTCTCTAGCAGTAGGTCTCTCTGCAGGATTTTCAGCTAAGCATCTCTGAATGAAGTCCTGTTGATAAACACCCCATGGAAAGAAGTGTTAAATAAATGGCATGAACAGACACTCTTCACTTCAGAATACAAAAATCTAAAAATATTCTTACAAATTGTAATCTGTGGCCTCATCATTAGTGCAATGAACTCTGAAGCTCCAAGTTTCAGCCTTGTTAGGCCAATGTATTGTGTTTCTGGGTAAGACACTATACTGTCACACTGCATCCCTTCAGATATAAATGGCTCAGAAAATTGTCCAAGGAACCTCGCAAAATGCTAGGGAGGGTGGGGTACGGTACACCTTGATAAAAAGACATCCCATCAAAGGGATTAGAAGCACTTCTTTTCACTTTCTGCTAGAGAGACTACAATAAGCTCCAGAATTATGGGGCTAGCGCTTACATTGTTTATCACAGGAATGCAACCTGACAAATAATAATTGTTCCAACAGTTAAATTTATGATCAAATAGTTAATTTATTCAGTGGTTAATACAACACTTTTATACCCGCTGGCGTGGTATAGTGGAGTTTAATCCGGCAATGGCTTTGAAGACAGCATCTCGTGAAACTCGACCCTCTGTGTCATGAAGTTCCAGGGCTGCCATCTAGCAAGAGTTGATCAAAACTAAATTTCCTTTGACTTTTTCACAGGTAAAACAATACAAAATCAGACAATGGTGATCAAAATCATTAGAAAGCTGTCTTAAAGTGGGAAGAAATGTCCAAAATAAAAAACCTATACGACCATATGAAATGGGACAAACACCAACACTCCAATGACATGGGCCATAAATGGACTGAAAGGGTGAGGGGTGCAGTGTTTGAAGGAAAAAAGCCATAGATTACAGCAATAAAGTGGTGGCAGTGTACTCTCCAACTATAATGTTACAGCAATCTTAATCTGACAATCTATATTATACCCATAAGTATTACCTCAAGAGCACAAATTCCAAAAGCATAAATATCAACTGCACAGTCAATAATATGTCCAGGTTTTCCTGCAAGTGAAAGCATTCAAAACAGTTTTGTTGATAGTGGGTCTTAATTCCAGCAAATTTTCTTGTTTCAAGTTAAGTTCTATCCAGGACACAATTTTCTGATATAATGTCTTCTCTACCAATAAAGAACAATCAAATAAATGAGCAAACAAATTCAAATTAAATAGTACCATATTCTGGGGCAATAAAGTGCATGTTCCGCCTCTCATCTCTGTATGTTTTCACATGATTGTGAATGGTATCAGGAGCAACTGGAAATGAAACACAAGATAATTACATTGAAGCAAGACAAAAAACAAATAGCTCTGATGAAAGCCCCTGATTAGCTCCAAAGCCTTGCTTACCTGAACCAATTTTGATCAATCCATTGTGCTGGATAAATATTGTGTCACAAGACAAGTTACCATGCACAATGGGTGTTTCACATCCATGGAGATAGCTGTAAAAGGAAAATAAACTCACATTAAATAAAAATGATAAGGGAATAGCAGGAGAAAAAGGGAACATTGTTTTTATCTTTCTTCTTAAGTTGGATGAATTATTCCCAACTTTAATTGCACATATTTCAAAGTTATAAAGACAAAAATCTGTGAATTTTCTACCTCAAGGCTGACAAAATCTGCCGTAACCATCTTTTCCATACCTGAAATGAAACAGTTTAAAGATATATATTTTCAACTTGAATTGGTTTTTTCAAAAATTCGAGAAGCTTTGACTTGAAAATTTCTTGTAACTTCTTTGTGGCTGCTGCTCACCATTTAGAAAGCATATTCTGTAAAATATTAGTGCAATATTTCATCTTTAACAAGCAATACCTTCTCATTCAAGGTCTTTAAGCTCTTTCGTGTCTTCTTCAGGAACTGTTTCAATGATCCAGAAGTCATGTACTCAGTGATGAAGATGACCCGAGGTTTTTCAGGACTGGTATCTGTCCAAAACTTGTGAAATTTAACAATGTTTGCATGCTGTTGAAAATAACAAAAAAAGGTTTAGATTGTTTGTTAAAAAAGCTTTCACACATAGAGCAGGGATTTCCAGAAAATCAATTAAAGAACATAAAAAACTGAAAAAAGAGTAAAGCACTTTTTGATCAGACAGAGAAAAATCATAAAAATAATAACAACTATAATTATAATTATAATTATCATTGTTTCTATTATCATAAATATCATTGTTATTGTTATTAGCTTTTTCTTCAATGACTTACATCCAACTGGATCAGATTTTCAAAGACAGCTGTGACATTCTCCTACACATAGAAAAGAGAGCATATTAAATTAATAATTCAGACTATATTTTACAAGGAATGGTCAAAGTACCCTTGAGTCTTGAAAATTACAACAATATCTTCAAAGAATATTGACACGTTTCTTAATAAAGTGTACATTGAGAATGTAATAATCACACAATCATTAAGTTCATACATTTAACTGCGATAACTTGGATATACATGTCAGTTTAAGTCTTTGTAAACATTTAAATATACCTCTTTACTTTTGAAGGATTTTCTCTCAGAAAACTGCACTTCATTCCAAACTACTTCAACGCCTTCCTCTGTATCCATGGCTAAGAATGAATGGTCAATACCTGGGACATCTCTCTGCATCACCTTGAGAAGATGCAGTGAAAATCAAAATAAGTCTTACTTACTTTTCAATGGAGTATTGACAGAAATCTGAGATAGTATTGCTTTCATTTAAACAAAGATACATTTTCCCAAATAATATTTGTACATTTGTACATTTATCATTATCTCGCCATTGATATATTTCACACTGTGACTAAATGCCCTGCAGCCGGGCACAGTCTAAAATAGACTAAATGCCCGGCAGTCAGAAATTTCCACAGCATTTCAACTGAAAGGCTATTTCAAACTTCTTGAGAATATCAGATGTTTGTTTATAGATGTCATGTCAAGCAATTCCAAAAATCAATTTTTTGTTTAAGTGAACATAAATTATCTGAGCTCGTCCATCCCGCTGCCGGGCTTTTAGCCCCAGCGTATATGTTATGGACAAGTATCCTTGAAATTGTTTCCAGTTATACAATATTTTCTTCTCTTACGAGTGTAGCATCAATCATTTTTGAAAGTTGGGTACAACACCACTTTGGCAACTATTGGAGGCATACTACTTTTGGAAGCCCATGTATTGTGAATTCTTGAATAAACACGGACAAAGAAAAAAAACCAATTTTATTTTCGTTGTATGGTCAATCGAACTGGATTAATGATTGTACAGGGAGTACTGAAAACACGCTTTCAGCTGGACAGGCTGCTGGCGTTAATATCAATACGTACCTCTTGCCTTCTCTTCTCCCATCTTCCACATGGACTTTGCTCGACTACATCATCATCATCTTCATCACTTTCATCTCCAGAATGCTCGTTCCGAACGTCATTGATTCCAAGTGTTAAATTGTTCGCCATTTCGCTATTATTATTTTACCTTCTCGAATAATGGCCGACTGCAGATAGTATTGACGAGCGAATGAATATGAAGACTGAGTTCTAGTTGACTGTTTGGTCGAAAGAAACGCAGGCTCAGGGAGGCTCGGGGCTAAAAAAAATAAGAAATGATTAGGATGTCTCGTGAAGCTTACATAATGTACTGGTTAAGTGAAGGTCTTTCGTTACGAAATGGCGCAGGTCTTGCACGGTTGTTGATTAGATAACTTGTATTCTTCCGAAGATCAAGTTCAATAAATCACCTTTAAATTTAGAGGACTGCTGGTTGAGGTTATACATCACTGCTTCTAGATTCTTGAAGAGATCGGGAAATTCGTACCTAGACACGATTCCGGTTAAGGTTTGTAGCCCTTTCGTTTTCATCCGCAAAAACATGCTTGTATTTTCAGGATGTTTGTTGCCCGTTGCAAGCTTGTCCGAACATAATTTATTTGTCTTTGCTTTTGCTTTGTTGTGGTAAGTGAGGGGTTAAAGTGTACTGTGAAAAATCAGGTGTTTTTTCTGTTTTTGCTGACTCCAGGAGAATGATCCGCCTGCATATTATCACGTGATGTTGTCGATTAGCAGGACTCAGCAAGCAGTTACGCTATGAAACTGAAAATCAATTTTATCTCATTACATTTTGTAGCCTTTTTATTGCCAAGGGTTTGTTTTTACGAGCAATGCAAGTTTTGATATATTTGCAATGTGGGAGTTTTGAGTCACAGAACTTGAACAACTTCTCCTTGCCCAAAGAATATCAAGTGGAATATGAAAGAAGGTATAAGACCAAAAAATTATTTTGAAATAAAGATGGCATTGGTAAAACGTAAGTTTCTGTTTGAGTAAAAGCCTTATTTTACTTCCTGGTTGTGGTAATGACCTCGGAAACCAATTAAAACCTGTACATTTTCAATTGTTAAAAGGTGCCTAGTTAACGGGTCCAAAAGGAACATTTTAACAATACAATAGCAGTATAAACTAATACTGTGGTGTGGTTTATGTCAGTAACATATAGAGTAAATCTTTTTGTTCATTTCTGAATTTATAGTTTATTCTGCAACCATGTCTCGTGGTGAATTTGGTAGTCCCTCATATGGTTCCCTTTCTTCAGGTGTTAGAGTGAATTTTGACAGGCCATCATCCAGATACTCAGAAGGTAAAGTTGGAAAATGATGTAACATTGACAAGCATACTCAGTATACACTAGGCACAGTCATTCCTTTATTATTTCTTTGTTCTGTTTATTTCAGGTGATTTAGGTGAAAATTTTCAGATTCTCAGTGACAATGTTAGTAGCAACATCTTCCAAATTAACAACAACAGTGAGTATCCAATAACTGGTTATTTAATCAATACTTTTAAGTGCCTTAGTTGCGCTATTGTCTTTTAATGTCTCACACTACATGTGACATTAATCTGCCACAAATAATTGTAATGTATGATAATTTTGAATTTATTTTGATTTCCACTTAAGCTGCTGTATTGGAGCGCACCCTTAAACAGTTAACAGCAGGAAAAGATGGTCAAGAGGAAAAACTGTAGGTTGATTTCTGTCTTTGTTGATAAAATGTTTCATATACCACATATAGCTTTATCATCAGCAAAAGAAAAAAATATAATAAATTTAATTGTTACAAGTTTGATGATGAGACATAAGGAAAGCTAAGAAACCTGATGGTGAAATCTGTGGCCTGTTGTCCTGTTGAACCCTTATGGACCTGGCCAACCCTTGGAAAAGGAACTCAACCTTGAGAGGAGAGGTAGTGTTTCAAAAGAAGTCAATGAGAGTTGTACTCTTAGTATCCTCCATTAGCCTGACAATTCTCTTCTCTTTACAGTCATAGAGTACAGAAAGCTACAAATGACCTTGCTGGTAAAACAACTGCCATGTTGAAACAGATGAGTTCTTATTGCGTTGGAAATAGTCCTACAGTGGTAGGTGGCAATTTGAGCAAATAACAGTTCATTCATGTTAATGTCAGCTTTTTTGGTTAAAATAGATAGAAACTTCCTTTATTGAGGTATTTTTGCTCCAATAAGGTGTAAAGATTTGACCTTTCAATGTTCCAAATTGACTGTAGTGTCTTAATTGAGTCGTTTTCAAGTTCCAAAAACTCTTACTTTTGGAAACGAGACTAGTCACTAAATATTTCGTATAAAAACAAGTTTCGTTTGCACAATTAAAAAAATTCATCTTTTTTTAAAAGTTTGGTACTTACCCTTATTTTGAAAAAAGAAACAAGCTAAATTAAGAACTAATGTCATGTTTTGACATACTATTAACCGAGCTGATACTATTTACAGCATTTGCTTGCTTGTAGACTATTGTATTTTTTCTTTTTTATTTTACACTTAGAGGCAACAGCGATTACAACATGAAAGATTAAAGGGAGATTTCAGAGATTCAGTTTCACGTTACTACTCTGTTCAAAATGTAAGTAGTGGATAATTGCCACCATTTTGCTTTCTTCAATTGCTTGACATGATGATTATATAATTATATACAATCATATACTCCAATAATTATTAAAGTTGTTACAAGAAACAAAGAATTTTTTGACCAGTTTTTTATTATAATCTTGTCTGCTGTTATCCCTTGTAGAAAGTGGTTGAAAAGGAGAAGCTTCTGGTGGGCTCAACAGGACTTTCACAGGTGATCAGAAAATTGTTTTTTAACTTTTTGGTTTTATTATGAGACAGTCTAACATGTGAATATTGCTCAAGTAACAACTCTCAATTCAGTTTTTTCTATCATCAACCAACATAAATTCTTTTAAATAGATGAATTTTTTATATTATACCTTGCATCATCCAGTTTTTAGCAACAACTACCTTTTTTTGATCAGTTTTAGGGGGGGGGGGTGCAGAGAAGCAACTTCTCTGTAGTAAGGAGGTCACCATGGCAATCAAGTCACAGCTGACAGCACTGACTTGGTTTTAACCTTATTTAAATTACAGTTAGCTGGACTGAAACTTTTAGAAACCCTTTACTGATTGTGGTAATTTATGTGTTAACCACAGAGGCAAGATAGTAGAAGATATGGAGATGATGAGTTTGGAAATGAGAAAAGTGGCTTAATGGAGGATGATCATAGGAGGTAAATATAGAGAATTTACACATTTCTGATAGAAATTATGATAATGATAAAAAAAATTACTTGAACTATTTTTAATTTCCTAGTGCAGGCAAAAGATAATTTTTCCTTCATGTTTCTGGCAACCATTCTGTCCATAACTTATGGCAATTAGAAAAAATGTAAACATTGCATAAGTTTGGATACTAAACCTTCCCATTTGATATATTTTCTAACTTGTTGTACATGGGTTGTTCTAGAATGACACAAAATAGTTTCTCCCTGTAAATGGCCCTTGCTTCCTCATTTTTAGTGGAAAAAAGTGCTTCAAATTTGGAAGATTTCCTCTGGGCAGTCCATTGCTACATTTTCAACCATCCTTATCTCTGCTTATTTAATTTATCCAATTCTAATACCATTGACACCAGGCAAGAGCAAGAGCAGTTGGACATGCAGATTGACATTGATCAATCACTGATAAGAGACAGAGAGGACAGAATCCGACAGATAGAAGTAAGTCTGGGTTATATTGTTATTTTAATCTATAAAATAAGCAACTAAAAGGTGAAGTTTGGCAACAATTCAATTAAATTGTGCAAAAGAATACAAAATCCAACTTCTTGTTTCTATTCATAACTTGATATGTATTTATTGACATTTGTGTAAAACTCTGGAACTGTTACCTGAGTGCAATCTTTTAAGTGGAGGGTTGGCTGTATACAGGCCATGCAAGTTATGCTGAAGTATTTTACTTTCTGCATTTTGTAGGGAGATATTCTAGACATCAATGAAATATTCCGAGACTTAGCAACTATGGTTTATGAACAAGGAGATCTTGTTGGTAAAAAGATAATCTTGTCAAGTTTTGAATGTAGTTTTTAGTAATTTTCTGATTTGTTTATATAACAGATGGAGAAATGACACAGCCTTTTGCAGTTTCGGAATCAACTAGCCAGTTAAAATACTATATAATTAGAGATTTTCACATTGAATTCAATCAATTAATGAAGCAACTTGTTAATTTCACATCATGCAATGAGGTTACCCTTACATCTGAGCCAAAGGCCCATGTCTAAAATGAATGATGAAAGATTGAAATGTTTTTGTATGCTCTAATTTTAGATTCAATAGAAGCAAATGTTGAACAAGCACAAAATTATGTGGAGGGAGCTAATGTCCAACTCAGTAAGGCCAGTGTATACCAGGTAAGGCAGCGGTTAAGGATAAAAAAAATTTAAAAAGTTTGTTTTTGATATCGTTGTTTAGGGCAAGCATATCCTTGTGATAGTCTGCTGGTACAAGACTGACTCATGTAGCTTTCAGAACCAAAACAGGTTTCTTGAGTATAAATTGACTGTAAGCATTGCTAATTTCCAGAACAGGATATCATTCCTTTGGAGGTTACCTCTTTTATTTCGTAAATCTGAGATTTGCAGTGTGAAGTACTATTATTTGTGTCATGGCTTGGACAAATGGTGTATTTTCAGTCATTCACTCCAATCTTTGAAATGAAATGTGAAAAAATCTTAGTATGTATGAAAAGAAACATCTTACCATGGAAAGTGCTTGAACAATTCTTATGTAATTGTTGCAATGCATCAAACTCATTTGTTCACGGTGCTCAATCATTTGTTTTTTCATGCATGGCAACTCAATACTAAAAATGGTTGGTGTGCAATTTCCATGGAAGAATCTCTTTATATTTGAGAGCTAACTGGTTTTCTCTGTCTCAAGGGTTTTAACTGGAATTGAACTTATCAATGTTCCTGATAAGTAAGGGGAGACTGTCAAACAGGATTTGAAAGTATTGAGGCAATTGTTTCAGTAACATGTGCAAATACTGAACTTCAGAATTTTTTTTCCTTTCACAGAAATCAGCCCGTAAGAAGATGTGCATTTTACTTGTTATTATTGCAATCGTTGGTGGAGTTATTGGCATAATTATTTGGCAAACAAATTAACAAGCATAATTTTGACAGCAAATTACTTAGAGATGAAGAATCAAACCAGTTATGGTTTCCCCCCTAGTTCCAGAAACTGTCTGAATCAATGTTTCATGAAATTGGCATAAGGCTTTGAAAGACTTGGAAAGAGTATCACCTGGAATATGTAAACATTATTGGAAAAAAAAGCATGCAACAGTCATGTGTTTTTCAAGGAATATTTTATGGGTGTGACCTTTGGGTCATGATGAGGACTTTGGCTGAAATTGTGCTTGCCATACGTTCAATATATGAAAAGTTAAAGTTTATACATACAGGATGAAGTAAAACTTAATTCATTAGATTGGAAACTGAAGGATTACTTTATTTCAACTAATTGTTAATGAAATAAAAAGAGTTATGAAGAAGCCTTGTTGTTTAGTCCATCCATGTCCAATCCAAATTGGATTCTCACCTCAACTTCTCAGCTTTGAACTTCAGGGCCAGGAGGGGAAGGGGAACAAAACAAACCTCCGCCAAACAAAGCTCCATAGAGTGTATAACACTGCGAGTTGCTCACTTTGTAAACGTCTCAGGCCAATTTATTTGCACGTAAAATTCAAAAAGTTCCTACAGCAAAAACCATTTCTAAGTCTTCAGTTAATAATCTGCTAAAAACAAAATGTTATAATATTTTTGTACATCCCTAATTTTTTTTAGTTCTTGTACACAGTTCCAGATGGGGAAATAATTGTGACAATGATGAATACCAACTCCTTCTGGGGGCCAACCAGGAAATTTTTGGTAAACCAGACTTTCCTTATGCACAAACCAAATGTCACACCATGAACAGTAACTGTTCTACTGCTGAAGTGTTTATGCCAAACACTCTGTAGCTCTCACTAGTATTTTGTGTTTGTAGTTCCTATCTCATGTTGCCAAAGAGAGAATGTAAAATGCATCCAGGAGTCTCTTTAATCTGTGCTTTTAGTCTCTGTATCTTGCTTGACATAAGCCATGACATGGCCCATGATACAGTACAGCTATGTTCCACTAAGTTTAAAACTAAAGATTTCTTGGCATGAAACATGAACTCTAGACTCAACCATTTTGAATCTTGAAATAAGCTAAAAAGTCTTCTTATAAATAGTTGCTAAATGAGCAAAGAAGGCGTTGGTTTCTTTCCAGGCCAAGCTTCCTTAGCATACTTCTTCTTTTTAGGGGCTTCTGCAATTATCATTGTTGCATTTTGCACAACAGGCCCAGTAGGGATGGGCTCTGGAGCATGATGGACAGGGACCTCAGCCAGCTCTGGTGAGGATACATCAGGGGCTGATGTGATAGACATTCGAGGTTTATGTTGTGCAGTGGGTGAGGTAGGGCTGGTGGGTTCTGGTACACCTCCTGTGCCAGGGAGATTGGAGTAGAGACCCTGAGAGTAAGGAAAGCTTTGGAGGCGGCGTGTAATATTCTCTGTAAGGCTTCCAACTGGTGAAACTGGTCCTCGCATTTTCTGTAAAACAACAGTCTAACTGAAATACTGAGAAAGAGCCCTGACTGCACTGTTCAAAAGATGATCAAGCTAACCAAGAATTAGTATACATTTTAGATTCAGCTTTAAAGCTTTGCAGTTAGATTGATTTTTATCTTTTGTTTTATTCAGTTTTTCCTTACACTAAGATATAACCCCATCAAACATTGGCCTTAATACTTCCTTTACACTTAGAGATATATATATATATATATATATATAAATATATAGGGAGTCTGCAAGTCGATTTTCACGTGGAACAGTGCTCAATACATTGAAGCAGAGCAGAATAAATCTTTTCAGAGGAAAAAAGGACGCAACTACATTTTCCCGACAAGCCTGTTTTGTGAATCGCTTCACTCTTCAGGGATTTAATGAAAGAATATTCATGTGACTATCGTGTATATATCAGGAAAATTTACATAATACGCGGTAAACTTAAAAACTTTAAAGTTCAGCTGTTGCGTAGCAACGCTTTGTTTCTGTGTCGGCGTGAAGATACGAGTCTGTTACGCTTATTTAGTGATGAGAGGTCAGGTCAGTAAATTATCAGGAATTTTTCTTTTAGGCAGAGGTTGCATCTAGCTCTCCCTACAACAGCTCCAGTAAAAGATAAGATAATTTACCAATGACGATGATATATGACCAGATAAAAATTAACATTTAAAATGTACAGTACCTTGTTTGGAATAACAATAGATGTTTGAACCATATTTCTGAACTTTCCCACTGTGGGATCAATATCCTCTGAAATAAGAAAAAAAATCAAGTGGAGTTATTGTTTTCAATGTTTCTGAGCGAACTCAACTTTTACAGATTATGAACAAAGATACTTCTTAGGAATGTCTGAATATGAAAGTAATATGAAAGTAAGATGCTGAATCAGTAATCTGATCATATTTAGAAGACCAGGCTATAAGTAAACCTGTGAACTCAGCATACATGTAAATCTAAGTTAGTGGAGCATCTGATTTTATAGGCTGAGGTTTTCTTCGTCTTACGCTTGTGATAAATACCATTAAATTTTTTCAATATCTTCATTGTGTACATTAATTTGATAGCCAAGTTCCAGTTATTTTGAACTCTGTCTCTACATAAGTTGCTTTTAGCATTGCTACCCTTACAGTTGTTAGGACACTGAATGTTAAAGTATCTGAATGTGTAATGTATCCTGGCAGTGAACTCTGCACCATAGCTGGTAGAAAATAAACCCACCCACTTGGAACTAGTAAAAGTTTGAATCCTCATAAGCAATTCATACACCAACCTGATTTTTTATATCAGAAGGTATTCAATGTCAAAATTAATCAATTCAACCAAGATCTTTACCTGGATTAATAATTTCTTCTCCTTCTCTAAACTGGACAGATACTGAGGACCTCCGTTTCCGTTTTAAGGACGTGACACCTGTTAACTTTGTACTTCCTTCCTCTATGCCAAGAGATGAAATCCTTTTGTTATGTGCTGTGTTAAACTCTGTTAAGTCCTGTTTCCATCCAAAAAATATAGCATAGCTAAGAACAAAATTATATCTACAATTGCTATTTACATTAATATACACATTATCTTCTGTTACTTAAGTCATTTCACAAAATGTCCAAATCAGTGAGATGTTACCAGACATAAGTAAAAATACTGTAATTATTAGGTTATAAGGCATACTGTTTTTTTCAAGATATTACTAATTTCTACTAAAAATTACTGCCAAAGTTTGGGTGCATCTCATAGGCAAATATTTTCCCGAAACAATTTTTTTATCACAGTTACTGGTACAATTTCAAGCAAATAAAAGGACACAGTGTTGGTCTTTGAATTTTATAAATATGGTGGTAATCAATGTATTTTTGCATAGTGTACTTGGTCATTGACAATCAGTTACACTACCCTTGTGGTTTATTTACCAGCTTACTTATCTTGAATATGCTCTTGGTTCACTGAGTGCTTAACTACCAAATTTCACCTTTTTGACCTCTCAATACATAAAAGGCTGGTCTGAACTTTGCAAACTAGCTGCTTGTGTTGACAGACTTTTAAAAATATATATTAATTATCAATTAATATGGTTCTGCATTCACTTTATAGAAGGGTGAGCTGAGTATAGGTTCTCTTTTTTATAAATAATAAAGGAAACATCCATGACTCAGACTTAAGTTTACTAAAAACAGGGTGTTTGTTCAACTCACTGACCCTTACGAGTGACCAGCATTTTATTTCTTCTTACAATATCACCCCTGAATCAATGTCAAAAGAATAAATGAAATGATCAACAGCTGAATAATCCCTTGATTGTTACACAAATTCTCCTGATCAGTATTCTAGGAAATCAATGAAGAACAGAGTGGAGAATGTGCATACCAATGTTAGCTTGGGGAGGGTTAATTTAAGGTTTTCTCACTACAGGTTTTGAAATAGTTGTTTGAAAGAAAATCAAAATGTTAATTCTCACATCTAATTCTGTGTCTGATTCAGGAAGTCCCAGTAATCCTCCTTTTGAACTTTCTTCATTATCATCCTCCATTTTTCCTGAATCATCTGCTTGTTTAAGTCCAGTATTTGGAATTGCTGGCTTTTCTCGTAGAACATAGCTTCTTGAAGATGCACCAAACCTTATCACACTATCTACCTGAACTTGTGTTGGTTTTTGAGGCTCCAAACGTATTGTGCCAATAAAAGTACCATGTGCTGGCAAATATGAAAACAGAAACCAAAAACATATCTTTGTGAAGAATTATTGTAAAATAGTCCCAGCCTGTGAAATTTTTAACAAGTTGTACAAATTGCCCTTTCATAACAGTCAGAAGAGTTTAAGGGCCTCCTGATATCAGCCTCATCAATTGGACTGCCTTAGTACACTGTTTCTGACCTTGCCTCAGTATTATGAACTCAAAAACTCCTATTAGTGAATGATCAGCACCTTACTTCTCCTTAACATTTCAAAATTAAGGCTTCAACAGAGAAGGAAATGAGAAATAAGAAATAACAACTACAGGGATGCTGTCTTCTCAACACTAGCTAACAAGTAAGTAATGAGAAAGAATAAGACAGGTTACATTTGACTAGTTGGGGACATTTGATTAAGCTTGCAGAACTTCTCTTAGATTTATACCTTATACACTGAAAGCTACTCACTGCTTTTAAGATCAATCAAAAATGATCTATTCAGGTGTTTGTGGAAGACCAGAGCTGCATGGACTCGGGAACATGATGTATGTTCCAAATTAAAATCACAAGCCTCTTTGTTTCTTCCAAATAAGTAGTATGGCTTCTGATCAATAATTAGTTTCTATATCAAGATATATTCAAAATTGCATAAATATTTTCATGACAAAACTAAAAGAGCATAATTAGTAATCATAGAAATGAATCATGTTGTCACCAAAAATATTTCAAAAGGTTTATTTTATTGTGCCAAGTGACCCACTAATCTTGGCAGTCATTTCAGTTCCTTGGCATGAAATAACAAGAAAATATTTGGCTCTTGTTCATGACCAACCATATGGGTTAGTATCTCTCCCAGTGTCATAAACAAAGCTTAAAGATTACTCTGTAAGTCTGTCTGAGGAGTAATAACACCCATCTATACTCAAGATGAGATGCCTAAAGCTCGCCCACTGCTGATCTAGCACATTTAAACCATGCAAACCAGCTGATATGGAAGCACAGTCTGTTCTAGTGCAATGTATCAAATTCATTCATGGACATTTTAACTTTATTTTTCCCTAGACTCTCCATAGTAAATGACAGAGAAATTCCACGTTACAGTGCATCTTTTCAGTAATTGATTGAAGAACAAAAAAGTAGCACAAGAGTGCACATACTACTGCTGTTCTAACACACAATGACATGAAATTAGAAGATCCTCGCAGCTAAGAACACTACTGAAACTAGTAGTTGTAAGTAAGACCTGAAAAATCTTCTTTCACTCGGATGTTTATTTGTACCCAATTCATTGACCAGCTCCCAGTTGGCTTGTTGGCTCAATTGGTAGAGCGCTGCACCGGTATCGCAGAGGTCATGGGTTCAAATCCCGTACGGGCCAAAAATTTTTTTCAGGTCTTACTTACAACTACTAGTTTCAGTAGTGTTCTTAGCTGCGAGGATCTTCTAATTTCATCTTTCCACCGCAGTGCAAATATGTGAATTTTTTCATATATCTAAAATCTTCTTTCACTCGGATGTTTATTTGTACCCAATTCATTGACCAGCTCCCAGTTGGCTTGTTGGCTCAATTGGTAGAGCGCTGCACCGGTATCGCAGAGGTCATGGGTTCAAATCCCGTACGGGCCAAAAAAATTTTTTTCAGGTCTTACTTACAACTACTAGTTTCAGTAGTGTTCTTAGCTGCAAGGATCTTCTAATTTCATCTTTCCACCGCAGTGCAAATATGTGAATTTTTCATATATCTAAAATCTTCTTTCACTCGGATGTTTATTTGTACCCAATTCATTGACCAGCTCCCAGTTGGCTTGTTGGCTCAATTGGTAGAGCGCTGCACCGGTATCGCAGAGGTCATGGGTTCAAATCCCATACGGGCCAAAAAAAATTTTTTTCAGGTCTTACTTACAACTACTAGTTTCAGTAGTGTTCTTAGCTGCGAGGATCTTCTAATTTCATCTTTCCACCGCAGTGCAAATATGTGAATTTTTCATATATCTAAAATCTTCTTACACAATGACATCTTCACGATTATTGCAGAACAGAAGCACATAACCATGGAGTCTAATTGTTTTATGGAAGGGAGCAAAACTTCGTTCGTGGTGACACGATATATGCGTCTGTCCATCAATGTATATAACTAGCAATCAATCAAAATGCATGTATAATTCAGCTTTAATATTTTAATGTATATAAATCCTTCAATATGAACTTTAAATTAACTAAAGCACTGTATAATCGACAACAAAACTACCGTATTGTGTTGCGTTGTTGAATTCTGAAAAAAGAGTAGCTTACTTCTCAATAATTGAGCTATAAAACTTAACACGTGTTTGTGTCTATAGCATGATCTTTGGTATTTGTTTTGATCTAAGAGGTTTACCTCCACTAAATTCGTCTGTTTCATAACATCTAGATGAAGTCCCTGTGGTGGTTTTCCTGCCCTGAGAGAGATATCATTTGTGTGTTCATATAATCACCAAATAACAAACCAGGTGATCTCTAAAACCTTACCAGCCGGGAACGTCGAAAGGTGGATTGTTCGCAGGGACAGAGGTTTTGGTGGCCGCCATTTTGGCTCGCTCGGTTTTTCCGAGAGACTGGTACTCAATAAATGTACTACATATCCCGGATATATACTTCCCAGGATCCACCTGTTTGAATTTCCCGCCTTTATCTGACTTCCGTCTTAGTGAAATTAACAACCTCTTGCTCTCTTGCGCAGTTCGTTCAATCGAATCACGATGAGGGATTCCCATCGACTTTTCTTGAAAAGCCTGATGTCTAAACAGTTTCTTTCTGAGAAGGAGACTAAGACTCTTTACCAGAAATCTTACAGCGCCTTTGGAGGTAAGAAAAAGGTCTCAGTTGCTTTTCCTACCTTATTTTAGTTTTAGAAAATCTGCACGAATACTGGTCGAAATTTATCATACGTTAGAAATAACCTCATCAAGCGTTTTAAAACGATTTCAGATGAAAGCCTTCCGGAAGATTTTGAAGCATTCTTAGCAACTGTTAACAAAAATTTGAAACCTTTCTTTATGGAGATCAGACGAGGAGTTTCGGAAGAAGATGGAGCCGTCCATTTCGGTTTGGTAATGTGTTGGTGATTGTTGTTGTGTTGGAAACTTTTTTATTTATGATCTTTGATTCAACACGACAGGCCTCTGCAACTTTTTTTTACCCACTAAAGCACCCTGATTTGGTTTTTTTTTTTTTTTTTTTTTTGCTAAAAATAATTTTTAGTGTCTTGCAATACACAGATCACAAATTTTAAATTGCAGGGACCAATCACATTGTTTTTGTTTTTGTTTTTGTTGTTTTTGTTTATTTTCTTTTTTGTGTATCTTGCACCAATCAGACTGGAGCTGCAAACTAACAGCCAATTTAAATGGAGACTAAAATGCTTCAGGTCAATGGGATTGTGGCATGCTATTTGTTTTGTTTTGTTTTGTATCTTGCAGTAATCAATAAAGGAATGCGATATTTTTATTTTATTTTGCTACACCAATTCTGAATATAGGAAATAAGTTTTTTAATGAAAGTTCTAATATGACGGTGTTGTGTTTAAACAAGGTATGTAAGAAGGAAAAACTGCATGCTTTCAGGGAAATAATTGTTGGAACTATCTGTTCCTTCCTCCCAAGGTCAATACTACAGAGGACGAGGCTTCAAAACTGGCCACAGATTTTTCTCCAAGTGATATTGCATTCTTCAAGAAAGCTGTAAGAATACATGTAGAATTCATTTACCACAATATAAGAGCATATTGAAATTAACTTTTCCTAATTCTATGCAGATGAACAAATTGAATTTGGTTCAGATATGAAAATTGTCATAACCTTCAAGAACCAAACAGATGAATATGAGATGACTTCAATGATATGAATGTTTTCCCTTCAAAGCTGCTTCATGAATAAGTAATGCTTGAATTATGGAAAAACACTTGGGTTCAAAGCTTGTGTTTGTATGTCTGTGCAGATGGACCTGATAGTTGCCTCTCCAGGTGGGTTGGCATCATCTGTGGAAATACTCAATGCTGCACATGAGTTGGAGAAAACCATCAAAATAAAGATGAGTATGACTCATGCTGAGAACCTGGTTGAAAGACTTATTAAAGATAAATGGATGTCAGAGGTCAGTCCATACTTATTAACAATGTTGAGACTTAAATTTAATCAACTCTCTGATTTTCCAAAGTTATAAGGAAATAGTTTCTCCTAAGAATTTTAAGAGTGGCAGATAGGTGATGATAATAAATAAAATTATAAATCAAGGACTATAAATATTCTAAGGGATGCTGTAGAGAGGAATTGATGATCATTAGTTTGTAGAATTGTCAGTAGATCTTGGTACTGGATTCAAAGGTTACTTGATGGCTTTCACATTTGACCAAGCCATATGATTCTTCAGTCAAAGGTAGATGTAGTTGTTGAAAAAAAAGAAACAGTTGCTAGTGACAGGAACTAACTCTGACATCACAACAGAATATATATGAACAGTATTCAATCCATGGAACTGGTTTTTTTCATTTCAGTTTTCAGGGTCATACTCTCTAGGACCAAGAGCAATGTTGGAACTACGTCCATATCTAAAGCGAGTTTATGAAGATGAAATAGTGGACTGTATGATTTGTCATGACATAGCTGTAAGGGTTAGTGCCTCTACTCATATGGTTTTTGGTGGATAGTTGTTAGATTTTGCAAGGGTTTATCTCTTTTATCTGTTGACAAACCACTTTTGAAGTGCAACTGTTTAATTTTATGTCAGGGACAGTGTTGCACTCAGTGTGATGGCAAGCTTCATAATCATTGTGCAGCTCGCTTCTTTAATGGAAGGTAATTAATGTACATTTTAAAAAAAATACAGATTACAAATGTGAGGTGTGGTGCACTTTGGATCAAATGTAGTGAGATTTAGTGATCACTTTGAATAGAGCCAGCTTAGGTAGTGTGTTCAGACTGATGTATTTGAGTACTTTGATTAGACATTTATGTAACCCTTGAAGTTTAAAAGTGACACATCATGAAATAAACATTTTAACCATTTCACTCTCACACATGATGAAGAAGTAATTCTGCTCTAAAATATCAGTACAGTATAGGCAATGAAAATGAGGAAAAACATGAACTTGGGAACATAACTTGATTAAACTCTAAATTCTGGCAACTAATTGTACAAAATGTAAAGCAGAGTAAGAATAGTCAATTTTGAATCTTGGAAACGAAAGGGTATAGTTGCATCCTTCAAAAAAAAAGATTGGAATGTTCACATGGGAAGAATTATTGTCAGGATGAAGAGCCAGCTGAACTTTGTGTTTAAGGAGATAACAATTTTGACAGAGAAATAAAGAATTGTAAGGTAGGATCTCAGATGCTGATCTAGCTTAGTAGATTTAGGTCTTTTGAGGAACCCTTAATCTGCTGGTAAAAAATCCTTGTGTTGTTTGATTAAACCCAACAGAGCTCAGAAGACGTGTCCAAACAAACAGTGTGGTGCTATGTGGACACATAGAGTTCCTCAGTTGTCAACGTCATCTCCTTCTCAAGTGAATGGTTAGTTAAATCATGTAAAACTATTTTAAAGATTGTTATTTTCTGGTTGTAAAAGCAGTTACCTATTTCTGTCATTAAGAAATTGTTTACAAGTATCAGAGCAAGGATTGTGCTTTGATGATGAAAATTTTCATTTCGTGCCTGTGAGTCACAACAAACTTCTCACTGTATCATCATCATCAATGGTGTTATCTTGATATAACACTAGTTAAAGAGATTGTTAGAATTCAATTTTGAAATTTTTCTTGATTTTGGCATATGCTTTATAGACAGAGGTGTGTTTGGGAAGGCTAGAAAAATCTCCTGATAAAATTTGAACATTTTGCAACAAAGAAATGGAGAGACCTTTTAAATATCAGAGGACTTGCTTGCAAATTGATATTTTAAGTCAGGTAACAGTACTGATGTAGTTCTTAATTCTCTATGCTGGAAAAAAATTAAGAAGTGTATAGCAAAACAGGCATAACTAATGTATGCTATTGTGTGTTCAAGGTGAAAGTAATGCCGCAGCTGGAAGGCATCACAAAAAGAGGAGAAAGAATACAAAGTAACACAGACTTTGATATATGAGGAGACAAACAGAAAATTGATTTAAAAAATTAGGAATATTAGACTTTCATGTTAAGAGCACAGGGAATTGTGAAAATTTCCACCAGCAGTTTCACCACGCTCTTCATGTAAAACTAAATTATACTGAGCTAATCTGCATCAACAGTCAATTATAGTGGTAGTTGGAACATTTTAAGTTATTACATTTATAAGCCTGAATACTCCAAAATTGTTTTCCCTTTTTACTTGAATGTATGCCAAAAATTTATACTGATGTTCTTAATAAAACAATATTTATACTGAGAGTTCCAGTGTTAAATGACATTTTTCTTTCTTTCCACTTTTCACATTTTAGGTAGTAGTGTGGTAGCATCTTTGAGGATATCACATTAAAAAGTGTGACAATCCCTGTTGTTTTGGTTTGCTTTTTTGTGTTGTTTTGCATGTTTGTTTGTTTGTCTTGTGTGTGTGTGCTTATTGCATTTCTTTCCTCCATTTTGGTGAGTTTTTGTTGGGTTTCTTGTCAGATGATGTTCCATCCATCAGTGAACATCATGGAACAACCCTTCAAAACCAAAGAATCTAAATGCCCCAGCTGAATCTGTTGGAAACAAACCAACAAAAGTGCAGCATTAAGCTGTGATAGGTGATGTATAACCAGTAAACCTTATAGTTAGATGAAAACTGAGAGTAAATGGCCAAAACATTTTAATCTTCATGTCACAGGTCACGTTTCAAGGAACTTTCTTTTAAGACAAAACACCATACTTTATTATTGCCCTTCGCCACTATAATAAGTTATTAAAATATATTTGGGACATACACATTAACATGCTATTTTATACTAGTCAAACTATACAAATAACTTATAAATTCTTGGCATCTAAAACATTTTTGTTATTGCTCTAACTATGATAAAAAATTTTATTGAAATGTGAAGTAGTATTCTGCTCTGTTTCTTTTACGGTTTGATGATGTTCCTCTTCTTTTCTGAATGACTAGAGTTAAATAATTATCGTATGTACATATATATATATATATAATCATATTTCTTAATCTTTTTTTTTTCACACTCTTATAATTTAGTAACTGACAAAATGTTATGTAAATAACAAATGAAACACCTAATTTTCACATAAAAAATGTTGATTTTGTGCTAGTTTTTAAATTGATTTTCTCTTGTAACAATATTTACACAGTGAATTAATTACTGTTAATAAGGCCATTAAAACCTTATACTATCTGTGCATAACCAGGTTAATGGACCAAATTCATGTGATAAAGTTATTAAGATGTGGCAAGTTTTCTTTCTTCATTTTACATGCATAATTCTAGGCAAAGCTGTTTAATATTTCTGTTTAAATACTATTAAGACTCAATCTAGCAAAGGAGAAACCCATATCCTGGGTAAATTTTGCATAATTTTTATACCACAAGTATCTTTTTTTTTTTTCATTAAATCTTGAACCCCCAGAAATGATAAGCATATAACTTTCTCCTACAACTTTAATACAGTGATTGCCAAACAAGATTACCTAAACAATTTTAAACTTAAAAATATCAGAGAATCAACACAAGTTTATTCTTCATGCAAAATTCCCAAAAAACAGACTTCCCTACATGTCTCTTATTAATTTACATGGAACTGACATATCTAATGGCCTGACTCACCAGCCATATGATCTTTTCCTGGAATTTCTATTGAGTGCAGCCAGAGAGGAGAATTACTACCTAGCTCATGAGGGTCAAAAGGTAAAACTACCAGTACTTGCTGCTAAATAAAATGACAAAGGTTCACTTCAGACATATTGATGCTTGATGCTCTGATTGCTTTATATAACAGCCACACCCATCCCTTCTATGGCAAGAGGTAATGAGGAAAATTCCTCCCACTTGTTACTCAAGGGATCATAGCAATCAATCTTTTCTGTTTCAACATTTAAGCAAGCACCACCTATGGCATATAGTCTGTCATCAACTGCCACCACTCCTGGACTCTCTCGTCGCGTCAGCATGGGGGGTAAAGATAACCATCTGTTCATCCGTGGATCAAAACATTCAACAGAATTGTGATCCTCATCATAATCACTACCACCAACCACAAATATTTTGTTCTTTAATACTGCAGCACCAAAATACCTCCGTCGATAGCTCATAGCAACACAAGCACTCCAGCGATCCAGGCGTGGATCATACCTCTCAACTGTGTTTAAGATTGACACACCATTATCACCTCCAATTGCATAGATAGTGCCATCTAGAGTTACCATGGCAACACCCTCTCTCATTGTGCTCATGGGCTTCATGTGAGTCCAAACATCTCTGGAGAAAGAAACAAGACAGATTTTCACTTGTAGGAAGTTTAAAGGTGGTGGGGGGGGGGGGGTAAGCTCATCAAATTTAGTCTCTGCTAATTATTGAAAATATTGGGTTGATACTGATGAATCTATGAAAAATTCACAAAGGGTGTCCAAGAAGTTAGGCTTCAAAACCTTGCTGCTTAACCACACATTTTATTAGGGATAGTGCTCATTTATTTATTTTTCCTCTTTTTCCAGGTTAAGATATCTGTATAAAAACTGTATTTAACACTGTGCAATGGATATATCATAGTAATCTAATTGGTGACTAATAATTTCTTTTCAAAAACAATCAAATTAACATCAACCTGACTGGGTCATATCGCTCCAAACTGTTGTATTCAGAACGGGAAAAGTCACTTCCTCCAGATGCATACAACCAACCATCTAATTCTACCAAACCAAAGGCGTGTCTTCCACATGCCATAGGCTGAACATATGTCCATTTATCTGTTGCAGGATGGTAACATTCCACAGAGCTGAGAGCAACATCACCATCACATCCTAAACAGGAAATGAAATTATTCAAGACATCTTATTTATAATAACTATCAAATTAATAAGTTTAACAGCCAAATGTAAGATTATCAAGGAGTTTTGAATTAAGTTAACATAGTACTACTACAACTTTCTACTTGTTAATATTGTACATTATTTATTTCTAAAAGTTGCTTTAACTTTATAAAGTTTGAAAATAGTGGGTCTAAAAATAAAGATTGTGGTGTTGAAATAAAGATTGTAGTGCAAATCTATAACAATGGGGTCATGTTAAATCCTTAGAGTTCATGGTCATCCACATGTCTGATAAGATGCCAACTGGGTAGTTTGTTTGCATGTGTACTGCAACTACAGCTGAAACTAGAACTTTCATGTCTACAAAAAGCTAACTTGCTAACCTCCTGCAGCATAAATATGTCCACTGTATACAGCGACACCTACTCCATCCCTATGCTTGTTCATGGGTGCAACCTCATCCCATGTGTTAGTCTCAAAGTTAAACCGTCTAACACTGTTGAATACTCTATTGTGTATTTCTCCCCCAACAATGTATATCATTGTGCTCCCAGCCTTGCGCCTTGCCTCTGTCACAAATGAAATCTGGTCACGCCTCTCAGGAAGCAGGTGATAGTTTTTTGCCTCACTGATTAACCTCATACAGGAGTCATTGCATTCCACCAGTTTCTCACTTTCAATACAGTCAACTGAAAATAAAAAATTGCCTTTAATGGAAGGAAGAGGATAGTGTTGCATCACGTGTAATCATAATAATAATATTAATACTTGATTGCATAAAAATTAATTACCATTATTATAATCATAATTATGATAATAACATTTAGCTTTGGTTTATTTAGTAACATAAGACTACAGAAGAAGAATAAACATGATTTCAAATTTACAAAAGGAATAAAAAGGAAATGCAGTAAACATTTTCAATGAAAAATTTAAGCAGAATCAGTAATAAAATCTATCACAAAGAATAATAACATTTTTCGTTTAAGCCATACTGCAGACTCAAACTAGTCAAAATATTAAAAAATGTCGATTCTATCCGCTAAAAGCAATTTTGGTGATATAAAACTGAAAAGTTTCATTTCAGTAATTTCCTCGTTTCGTTCTGTTCAGTTTTAATTTCATTTCCTTGATATCAAAATTGACTCTCATTATAAAAAATCACGGAAATAGATTTTTAAGGTGGACACGTTTAAAAGTCTCAAAAGGAATTTAGAACAGCTACAGAAATTAAACAGTTCTTTTTTCGATGAAAGTGAAACGATAACCTACTTGCGTGACTTGTGAAATAGAACTTCCATATCAGCAGGACATTCGAAAACGAGAATTTCTAACACGAGAATATCACGAGAATTTTTCTTTCCTTAAGCAAATAAACAACATGACTTGAAATAAATCTGGAACATCCTGACTGAAGTAAAAATATAATAAAAACGAAAATAATAAAATATTAACAATTTTTCAATATAAAAAAGAAAATATTTCATACGGAAATATTATTTGCATTTTGGGTTAAATGTGTATATTAAATTATCTCGTAATTTAGTTGATATATCTTTGTATGATATTCTTACCTAATATTTTCGGTGGTAGTAACGGGAGTCTAATGTCTTTAAGAAATTGTGGTAGGTGTTGCTTCCGTCTGGGTTCATCGTAACGAATCCATTGTATAACAGCATCGAATACTTCTTTTTCACTTGCTACATCAAGGAAATCACTCTTCGACATGGTTGATATCTGCTCGCTGGTGGCGTTGAGAAATTCCTCAGACTTGATGACCTCGAGGAAATGTTTTTCTGCGTAGGACTGAGCGGCATTTTTGAGTTTATAAAAGCCGTGATGGTCCGCAAAATCTCCGATCCCAAGACAATTAGTGGGATGTAATTGATTCTTCAAAAATCCACAACACGATTCGATGATTGTACTGAACTGCAGTAAATTCGACACCGATAGAAGATTTTGCACGTTTTTCTCCGTGATTGTTATGGTCGATGTGTAGCAAAAGTTGACAATAAGATCTAGTGCTTCGTAGTCTATTCCTTTGAGGGAAATCCTCTCTTGAACGCTCTCACACATGTCCGTGGTAAACATTGAATAAAAGTACGCACTATTCGCGGCTAAAATCACACGGTGAGCTCTGATTTCTTGTTCATCGACGATCAAAACTACGTCACAGAGTTCCCTTTTTATATACAATTTCTTTAGCATCTCCAGAACATGGCAAGCGTGGAATGAGTCCTTGTAATTGAGGACTTCCATCAAGCTTTCTCCGTCTACCGCGGCGGCCATTTCCTTTGTTTATTAATGTATATCCCAAAATACACTTAGAGCGTCGCTTCATACACCTGGTATGTTCCCAGGGAAAACCCTAACAAGTGAACCGTGAGTTGTTTCACATAATTGGTTGCCCAATAAACCAAAAACATTCCAATATCTATCACGGTTTTTCAAATTTGAAGGTTCATTTCCTAGACAGAAACAACACATGGCCAATCAAAAGCTTGTAAAACTGATTTAATAAATGGTGTTAATTTAAGCACTGGTATAAATTTTTTGTGTTGTTTGATGTTGAAGTAATAACATTGAATGATAATCCATTCAGGCTTTGAGAAAATCATCACAACACCATGACCATACAAAATGAAATGTAAGTTGTCTCTCTTTGCAATGTTCCCATTGCGCATTATTAACCTTTGATGGCTGAGGGAAAACAAGATGTCACTCTTAACTATCATTCATAATTTAATCAACTTGTATTCTGATTGCTGAGGCTACATGAGAGGGTTGACCCTACATTACCAACTATGTTATATCACAACCCTTCAGGTAGAAATGTCATAAGACTGATCAGGCACACTTACATTTTACAAAATTTTATTCACTAAAAAGGTGTCTTATAATAATTACAAGAGAAGGGATTTTCACTGTAAGATGTATTTCTTTGAATATAGTAATGATACAATAAAACTCTAGGTTCTTGTCACACTATAAAAGTAATTAATTTACAAAAATATCAAAAACCTCTTTTAACAAATAGGTAACACAGTAACATTGTCTGAATCAATATTTATTTTATCTCAATATTTTCATGCCTCATAAGATTAATACCTCTTTAAAACAGACACAAAGTGGGCACCTTCTGCTAAAAACTGTCAGTTATCTTTTAATCTCTGCTCTTGTTAAACAGGAAACCTCTCCACAACAGCATTTAATCCCAAAGTTTTATATTTCAAAAAAGTTAAGTTTGGCACCACACAATAGACCCAGTGCTTAGAAATACTACTTGCATTTTAAGAAATGGTTTTGTGGATGTTAATGATCACTTTCTGACTTTTATAGTGACATAAAAAGAAACCTTTCAGTAATCACAATGGCCCACTAACATGTTACCGAGATGTTTTGAGATCTTATCATGTTCAAACTCTTTAAGGTTCATAAAGAATTATTATCAGTTCGAAATAGATCTGTATCATACAACAAAGTTTAGTTTTTACACATCTGGAATATGACCTACATGTGACTTTAACATCAACCTCCTTCACTTAAACAGTATAATGTTGTAGAGATAACTTAAGAAATGCTGGAAAACTCTTAAGGGCAATAGCCATCTATCATGACAAAAAACTATGTTAGTTGTTTACACTTTTTACACCATAGCTGCTCACATTTTAAAAATTCCTAAGTTATGTGCAAAATAATCCAGACTTACATGACAAAATATGCAATTGACTTTCCAGTCCATTGCTGTGATAAGTACAGTATATAAATCTCATACTTCTTTTGATGTTATTTAAAAATTCAATACTTCATTGATCCAGCTTCTCAAACATCAAAGTTAGTCCTTTCACAAAATATCATAAGACACTAATTCAGAAACATCAAAGCAAAGACATTATTTTCCCTAAAGAAACCTAAAGAAAACCAAAAAAGGTCCAGATGACACAGTTTAATTTTTGTACCAAAAATTCAAAGTAAATCTTATCATATTATTTACACTGTATACAAGTGAATATTAAAAAAACCTTTAAATTCACTGAATGTTAAAAATAAAAAAAAGAAATCAAACTAGAACCTCAACATTTCTGTTCAAGGGACTAGGTCGCTTTACATTTCACAGCATATATCCTTCATCTTTCAAAATTTTTGTTCCTGTCACAATCCTCTGCAATATTCCACATTGCAATTCAAAGTCATTCCCACTTGATTTATTACTATTCCTTCCTTACTATTCCTTCATTTTTTCTATCTTCTTATGTTTTAATCTAAGGTTTCTCCATTTTGATGACAGAAAAAAAGGAAGCAAAACATTGTGACATAGCACCTTTCAACATTTTGTTTCAGGATTTATTTACCATACCCCTCAGCAGATATACAATTCAGTTTTTCAATGAATATTTGCCTGCCAGCTCTCATTCCTTCAGCATGATACTCACACCAGAGGTTGCCAATCATTGGTCTCACCCTGGTTCACACCTACAGACCTTCGACTCACACATACTGCACTCTCCCCACTATGACCGACACAATTGGCTAAACAATCAAAGAGAAATAAGTTGAAACAATTGGAGAAAAGACAAGGCTTTTCTAAATATTCTCCTTTTCCCCGACACTCCAATTCTAGAAGGGACACTAATAAAGAAACGTTTGTATAAAAATCTTATGAGAAAGCTTTCAAATTTTTCATAACGTGTTTCAAAATCTTCAGGCATCTGAATCCTCCCCAAAAAGTCTCACCCATATGACTCCACTGGAAATTCAAAATGTAATCAGGTTTGATTACTAGAAGAGTTTTGGATGACTTATACAAAATATGGTTGCAAGTTCTGATAAACAGAATCACTCCTGTGCAATACAAATTGTAACTGATTACATTCAACATAAGCTGTTGATAGACACAAAATGGAAAAACTTTGAATAAAACAAACCTTGCACAGCAATATTCAACAGATAATGTAGACAGAAAATTTGTTGTAAAGGGATAACTTCTGATAAATAACTTAACGTCTAGAAAACCACTTAAGCTAATTAATGCAAGCATAAAAACTGATCCACACACGAAAATGACTCATTGACAAGTAAGCCTTCGAGAGAATTATTAGTTTTAAAATTTTCATCTTAAGAACCTGCTTTGAAAATGTGTTAAAGAAATATTAATTTTAATACAAAATTTTCACATAGCAAAATGAAATTACAGTGATTCATACTGCATTGTGGAGGAAAATATGTTATCCATTTTATATCAGTGTTCTATAGAGAAAACAACTGTTCAATGCATAATCTTAAAATGACAATAAAAAATTAGCAAGTGAAAGAAAGAAAACTTGTTTGAAACTCTAGACTCATAAAGTTAAAAACCAAGGTAACTAAGCAGTTCACACATGCCAGGTCACAAGTTTAAAAGCTTGAACAATGATGACAAATTAAAATGATAAAAACTAACCCTGTTTAACATGATATGATAAAATACCACCACTCTCCTGTTGCAGTTTCTTTTCTGCCAGCTCATTGACAGATTTGGCAAAATTGGTTTCAGAAATACCAAAGGAGAAGGTTGAGTTGATATTTAGACCTGAACTAAGTCTTTCCTACCAAGAGAAAATGTGATTCTAAAAGATAGCATGGCCAGATTGAGGCAAGGGAGGTGTGGTATAGTTGAAGCTCCCATTCCCCAATCTATTACACAATGAAAACAAATTTCCTTGGGCGAAATATGCATATGGTATGTTTTTTTCAGTCCTCACAAATGAAGTTTTGTTCTTCTATCCCTGATTATTCATTGCTTTCTTGAAGATACTAAATTGTGAGCACTGAGTAATTATTAAAAAACGCACTACATGAAACAATTTTTCTGTTTTCTTTTGCTGCATCCAAACAATACCAGTATGCAATGCTAACAAAACCTCTACACATGTGTACAGATAAGATATGCAAGTCCCTCCGTTTATGAAATAAATAGAAAATATGTGTGCCATGTATCATAATTGAATCACAAGTTGCTACAGTTCTAAAAAATAAACCCTATTAAGTTAATAAATGGTTAGTTTGAAGTCACTGAGGCTGCAAATAGTAATTGCAAAATTTAATTTTTCTATTCTAAAATAGTTTTTCATCCCATCCTGTGACTGCAATGAGAACCTTGGTATTAAAAAAATGCATATACTTTGCTAAAAAGGATAATAACTACCAATATGTAAAAATAGTGTTCTGTTGGTACTTCTTTATTTGCTTTCATTCTATACAAACGACTGGTCTTGTTTACTTCTGCAAGAATGAAAAAGAAATTAAACAGGTATCATTTGATGATGGATCAAGTTCAATCCAGTGACC
This sequence comes from Pocillopora damicornis, assembly GCF_964200805.1. Lineage (NCBI taxonomy): Eukaryota > Metazoa > Cnidaria > Anthozoa > Scleractinia > Pocilloporidae > Pocillopora > Pocillopora damicornis. The sequence goes on along the minus strand of NC_142681.1, from coordinate 574,522 downwards.
CATCTGATAGCTTGAAGTTTCAATGAGAATTACTTATTTGCCTGGATGATATGCTAACCCTTCAAAAATTGTAATCCACCTCACAGCATTTTTCACATTTCCCTGACAGGTTTCTTTCACCCATGTTTTAACATTCTAGAGTGGAGAGATGTGTTGGTAGGTTGGTTAAATTATACAGTAGTTTTAATACTTACCAGGAGATTAAGGGTCCAGTTTTTTATAATTAGGCTCTGTTGAAACAAAGTAGTCCTCTAACAGTGATTGAAGATATTCAAATGTTGGTCTGTCATATTCATTTGCCTTCCAACATTCCAGCATAATTCCATAGAGAGCATCAGGAGTATCCCTGGGTTGAGGCATGCGATATCCACGCTCTACTTGGGCCAGCACTTCAGCATTTGTCATGCCTGGGTATGGTACACGTCCTTTTGTCACCAACTCGGTCAGCAAAATTCCAAATGACCATACATCTGACTTGATGGTAAATTTGTTGTACAGTGCTGCTTCAGGTGCTGTCCACTTTATTGGAAACTTTGCCCCTTGATGAGGATTATACTCGTCATCTTCAATCAATCTAGCAAGACCAAAATCTGCAACTTTACAGACATTTCCTTCACCAACTAAGATGTTTCTCGCAGCTAAATCTCGGTGAATGTAGTTCATTCTTTCCAAGTAAGCCATTCCAGCAGCAACTTGTGCACCCATGTCAATCAAATCTTCCAATTTCAAATACTGACCATCTCCCTTCAAATATTCTAACAAGCTGCCATGTTTCATTAATTCTGTTACAATGTAGATCGGCTCCTCATTTGTGCAAACTGCATAAAGCTGTGAACATAAATAACAGAAATATATTAAGTATACTGTAAGACTCTGTAAGAGCATGTTTAAGTATAGTGAGGAGATAATGCCTACTGGGTAAAATGCTAAATGAGAGTTACTTCACAGTAAATTACTCATAGCATTGTAAATAAAATGTAAAAAAAACCCAGTACAATGGGGAAATACAGTCCTGAAAAAAAGAAGTACTGTAAAATTACATTTCTATACCATCACAGATTCCTTTTCTATATTAACATACCTGTATAAGATTTGCATGCCTTAATTTCTTCATTATTGCTGCTTCTGTTAAGAATGCTTGTGGTGACATTGTACCAGTCTTGAGTGTTTTCACAGCAACTGGGGTTGTTCCATTCCAAACTCCTGCCCACACTTCACCAAACTGTCCTGCTCCCAACCTTCTGTTCAATCTCAAGGATTCACGGGAAATCTCCCAAGCATCTTTGGTGTTATACGAAAGGCCAGAAGTGGTGGGCTTCTCTGCTTTGCATGCAAGAGTCAGCTTGCAACACAGACCATCTGCATCCTCACTGTAGTGCTCAACTAGCTCACCGAGAGTTGTGAAAGGTGCTCTTGTGGTAATATAGTAGCCCCCATTGTCAAGCTTACGTATACGATAGTGTCTGACGCTCTCTCCATCTCGAATAGATAAGGAATAGTTACCAGGCATGGTTTCTGAGTCACGGATAAGAAATGAACCAGAAGGACTTCCTGGAGAAAGTAGCTTCTTCTCTGCATCAGCACGCTTGATCTTACCAAAGAACCAGCTACAGAAAAACAAGAATGTTGAAAAAAATAGAGGAAACATAACAACAACAAACATACACTCTCACTAAGAAAATAGAAGATTAAGCTTTATAAACTTTACAGCCCATTACATGTTAATGTGGCATGAAATGAAAAGCATCCTATCCACTTCATGAATGAGATGCAAGTTCAGTACAGATTATCCCCTTGCAAATTATCAAATTTCCTTGAGAGTGTGCTCATATCCAGTAGAACTACTGAGTGAAGAGAGGCACTGTGAGAGCAGAGTTTTTCCATAAGAACAAAGCACAGTGACCTAATTAAGGCTCAAAGTCCCAAGACCTTCCACAATCCAGAATTCATCCAAAAGTCACTATACTTCTGCATCTCTGAGAGTCAAAACTCACCAAAGAATAAAACATATGTTTGTTAAGAATTCTTCACAACAACAGTCAGCATATAATTATTGAGTTGAAAAGGTTATGGCAATATAATTAGTCAAAATAATTTGTTTTATGTTTGCACATATATCTAGAAGTCACCTGCTAATCATGTGCCAAATGTTCTACTTCAGTGTCTTCATTTCCTTTTAAGCATCTAAAATTAACTCACCAACTGGAACACTACTTACACTTATCATTCATAGAGCCAAACTTAATAGTTCAATTCTTGGTGAGTAGATAATTTTTAAAACATGCAAATGTAATGAAGAAGATGCAGATAAGAAAGCTGAATTAGGTCAGGTTTATCTGTTGCTAATTATTGCTATGGCTTTGAATTAAACTTGCACTACCTCACAAACATTCAACTATACACATTGTAAGCCCCTCATTTATTTTAACTTCCCCATGAGCTGAAAGTCTGATTAAGTCCATAGACTTTAAAAACAAACCAGTTTCATTATCATAACAAAACAAGCAAGAAAATAGGGAAAAACGAACTGGCGACAGTTTACATCCCGGAAGTGGGATTGTGTTGTAGAAACGCTAAAACAAGACCGAAAATTCCAAAAATTGATGATATATTCAGACAAACATCTGGAAAGCTGCCAAATTCAAAAATGTGCGTGCAGAAAACGAAACAATTTTCGCACACACGAGAATCCGCGCAGGAAGGAACCGTAAGAAATTCATTATTCATTGAAAGGGTTTACAACAACTAACCTCACAAAGCGACGATATATTACAAACAAACCACCTCTTTCAGAGAGATTTTCAAAACAATAAACAGACCATCACTTTCCCGAAATATCAACTAATTCGTCTCACTGGAAGACTAGCTAATGCTGAGAACGCCATAAAGATTCACTAAACTCTACGTCCGGTGATCTGGCAAAGTGACAGATGATCTAGCGCTTTCTGTATTAAAAAGTAATAATTTGAGCTTAAAACTTCAGCTCTTTTACTTACTCTTGGGCATTCACGCTTAGCTCAGGCGCTACATAATTGCTCGGAATATAACCGTCCTTGTGAGTTGCTAGAGATTTGGCCAACCACCAGTCGCTATCCGTGTTGTCGACAACTTGAAGCCGTTCGCCCTTCTTGAAGCTCAAGTCTTCGTTGGTTCGTGCATCGTAATCATACAGAGCAATAAACACCGTTATTCCTTTAGTTGGTTGCATCACTGAGTGGCTTGACATAATGGACGAAGGCGTATGGAAGCTCATATTGTCCGCAGGGGAAGCATTTCGTTGCTGTTTGTCAATGTGATCATTCGTTTGTCCATTCGTTGGTGCCATGTCTCGGCCAGACTCACCCTTCGCTTCATACTTTTTCCTCGAGTTTGATTTCCCGCAACAGCAACCCATGGTTGCTGAGAAAGTACAACACGCAAGCTGATTCTAGTCCGTTGCGGAAAATGGAATATTTAAGAATGATAGAGACAGAAGAAGGTTGGATTGATGAAATAACTTCCAAGGTATCTATTGATCGCGAGGGAGGAAACCGAAGATGATCGTACCGAAGAAATTTCTTAGTTGAGCGCAAGTCTGGGAGGGGAACTAGCTACCAGTGACTCTCGTGCAAATTAAAGTCCAAAGGACTGGGCAGAGATATGAATGGGAGTGCGCAATCCCGGAACTGTGTACAACACCTTTCTGAAGTTTGATCCTTCGCGAAAACGATCCGTACTCAGAGTCAAATACACAGCATTTTGGTGTAGATCTTGGCTCCTTCTCACCCATGGGGTGCTGCATGGGCAAGAAGTCCTCTGAGGACCAAAAAAGGGATATAAACAACGGGCAAAATGTGGACAAATCTGCGGCAAGTTTAAAGGAAATCGATGTGAATTGCGGATCTGTACAACAACATAGTGATCGATATGTGCCGGAGCCGCCACCGAGCTCACCGCCTCCTGAACCCAGTCCAACTGCTGTGAAACCCCTCTATATTGCTCTTTATGATTACGATGCTCGAACAGAGGACGACTTGAGCTTTGCAAAGGGCGAGATTCTTGAGGTAGACCCCGACGATTTGAAGAACGATTGGTGGAGGGCTAAATCTCGTGATTCTGGCAAATCGGGTTTCATTCCAAGCAACTATGTAGCTGCTCATGAAACTTTGGAAGCCGAAGAGTAAGTGAAGTGTAATGGCAATTGTACCAGAATGTATGATCAAGCATCATTTATAAATTGTGCGAGAAGCAATCAATGCAAAAATGAAATTTAGATTTGCTCTGGAATGTTATGTGAATCGTGTGGGCCAGATTGGCCAAGAGGTCACATAAATTCCTCTAATTAATGCTTGAAAGAATTCGTGTAGCAGCTTGAATCAGCAGTTTCATTTTGTCGCGGCATTGAATTGTTTGCTTTAGCACTGCTTTAAGGGTTAGATCTGCCCTTGCAAATTTCAACCCAAAATATGATTCAATGTTAAAATGTAATGTCAGAGTGTTTCGTGAACTAGTGAAATGAAGTTATTGCCTGAACGAGCACCCGGAAACTGCCGCAAAGTTGGTTGGCTGACCAATTTTTACATCGACACAGCCTTTCGTTTACAACTAATTCTATTTACCAAATTCAAGTTGGATTGTATAGTACTGATGCACCACATAATTGTCAATCCAAAATTTAAATTTAACTATGCGTGATTGAAACGTGCCATGTTATGTGAGATTGCCTAATATTTTCAGCACTTAGTTAAGCAAATAGTCAGTGTATTATATATGTAGATCGATAGCAAAGCATGCTTTTATCAGATGTGGACTGAGTTTCTCATATTCAATGTGGAAAAGAAATCCCAAGGAAGATGAAAATAGCAATGATTTTTAATACATAATTAACACATTGCCTCAGGCACCCTCGCTTCCTTGTGATGCAAATCATCTGAGGTCGTGAGAGATTTACATAAGAATCATAAAAGAGTAAATATCATTTTTCAGACTGCATAACAAAAAGACAGATCTATTTCTCATGCCCCCATGTCAAACTTTTTTCCAGACAGTGTTGTAGTGATTATCACATAATTGATTACATGTTATCTAATTCCTAGTCTGAACATTTTCTTTACTCACAACAATTATATATAGTGTATCTTGCACAAGGAGAGGGATATGAACTCTCCTGAGGGATGGAACAATTCTCACTGACTCAAAAAGTTCTCAAATATAAGATGTAATTATTAGTCAAGTATCCTGTCTTTAAGAAGACATTTTAATTTTTCAAAAATTATTATTAACCCCTATTACTCCAAATTGATAAGCATTTAGTTCTCCTTACAATATTGATACATTATCTTTTAAACAAGTTGGGGTAATAGACATCCTTTCCAGCTAGGGAGTGATATCACAATATAATTCTTAAATGGCTAATGACCACACAATCCTCTCAGCTAGTTTTATACTGTAAAAGAAATATGTTACAGTTTGAAGGGAGAATAGCAAGTTTATCAGACCTGGGTTTATGGTAACATGAATGCAAATTTATACCTTATAAGAGTATAATTGTTTTATCTTCAATCAATTGCATTTTCCTTTCTTTACACAGTTGGTATTTTGGTGAAATAAAGCGACCAGAGGCAGACAAGTTATTAAAGACACCTGTCAATGAGCATGGAGCATTTTTGATCCGAGAAAGTGATAAAGGTGGTTATGCTTTGTCCGTCAAAGATGGCGACATGGTCAAGCATTACAAGATCCGCAAAACAGAATCTGGTAGTTTCTTTATTGCCCACAATAATCCATTCAGCACCCTGTCAGATCTGGTTCAGCATTATACCCAAAATGCCGATGGACTATGTGATGTCCTTAAAAAGCCATGTGTCAAGGTAAGATATCAACTCAAGTCAACATTTTGCAATTAGGTTTGATAAGCAACATTGTTGATTTTACTTTCAAAAAAACAACAACAACAAGTTTGTAGTAGTGAGTGCTATGAAACTCTCTTTGTTAAATAGTTTTGCCATCTTATTTCCCTGCAAAATGATACATCACCAGTAGCAGACAATCCTGCTAAGAAGTTACCTCTTTAAACTCCAACATCAGAATGAACATTCCCCATACTGTTTCCTGTACATCTCCTATGGTCTTGAGAAGGAGGACATGTTTACCAATCAAGAATCTTTTAAGCTGAGAATCACTGCCTTTATTCTTATGACCACAATATATGATTCAGCATTGGTGGTATAAGATGAAATTACTTACAAGTTGATTTAGGGGTTAAATGTTAAATACATTCCCTAGAGTCCTGGGTCTTGATTCTCACAATAGATGGAATATTCATGTTTTTGTTTTGTCTCTAGTATGTATGCGTAGAATATGTTTATGAAAGAGATAACATGTCTTGAAAAGTGATACCTTTCGAGTGGCCTTTTGGGAAAAAGATCCTTTGGTTTAAATGTACAAAATTATCTGTTTTATTTGTATATGCAAATTAATAATGATCAGCCAGGAGAAATAATTAACCCAGTTGGTTCTGACATTAGTTTACAGGTTATATAAGTATATTATTTTCAAGGCTTCTTGTACCAATCATGAAATATTACTGGCACTTTACTTATTGTTACTTATCATTTCTGATTATTAGTTACAATTTTATGTTTTATTAATTTGTTTATTTGATATTTATTTATTTACATATATTTTTAGGTCGAAAAACCACAGACTGTTGGTTTGTCACATGACACTGTAGACATGTGGGAAATATCGCGCGACACACTCAGACTTACCACACGTCTTGGATCTGGCAACTTTGGTGAGGTGTGGCAAGGGCTATGGAATGACACCACCCCTGTGGCAATCAAGACATTGAAGCCTGGCACAATGAATCCCAAGGCATTCCTTGAAGAAGCTGAACTCATGAAGAGACTGATCCATGACAAACTGGTTCAGCTTTATGCAGTGTGCTCTAAAGAGGAACCAATTTACATTGTGACTGAGCTGATGCCCAAAGGAAGTCTACTTGATTATCTGCGCAGTGAAGAGGGACGAAAGAAGAAGATGGAAGAGCTGATTGACATGGCTTCCCAAATTGCCGCTGGCATGGCCTATCTAGAGAAGCATAATTATGTCCATAGAGATTTGGCCGCCAGGAATATTCTGGTTGGTAACAATAATACTGTTAAGGTGGCAGATTTTGGTCTGTCACGAGCCATTGATGAAGATATCTATGAAGCCCATGAAGGAGCAAAATTCCCCATCAAATGGACTGCACCAGAGGCATGCCTTAAGAACCAGTTTTCCATCAAGTCAGATGTGTGGTCATTTGGTATTCTACTGACAGAGCTGGTAACTTATGGAAGAGTACCTTATGCAGGGATGAATAACAGACAGGTAGCACCTTAAACATAGTTACATATAGTGTAGTAAAGAAGTTTTATTGGCTTTGTTAGAGCAGGTTCCAATTTAGATTGAATGTAGCATTGTGGAGTATTGTTTCTCCCCTTTTCAGAATGCCAGTACATCACTTGCAACCCCAGGCAAGTTACTAGTCCTTTTAATTCAGAGCCCAGTACACTGCCTGTACAAAAATTTACTTCCCCTTTAAACTGTTAACCATTTAGCTTAGCTATGTTAAAGCACAAAGTTCTCAATATGTCTTTGTTGTTGTAGGTTGTTGAAGAAGTAGACCGTGGTTACAGAATGCCCAAACCAAATCTTTGCCCAGACAAGCTCTATGATATCATGATGGCCTGCTGGAGAAAGGAATCTGTAGAACGACCCACATTTGAAACGTTACAGTGGCAGCTGGAAGATTTCTACCAGACAGATGGAAAGCAGTACAAGGAGTTGGCAAAATAAGGGTTTGCAATAGTAATGTTGTCCAGTCCCTCATACAAAATACTACACAAAATCTTGACTGTTGAGATTTGTTTCGAGAATCAATGTGAAATGTATTGGAAAGTGATCAGTTTCCATTTAATCATTATCATTATTTTAATTTTTTTACGTTATTGTCAATTTGCTGTAAACAACCTAATAGTTTTATACATTACTTGGTCAGATTGGAAGTTTTACTTGCACCTAGAAAAACAAAGGATAACTAAGGGAATTAAAAAATTCAGGAATATAATACCTTACAACAGTTGCCCTTTTTTTAACCAAACTAGCCCTGAAGATATGTTTCCAACTAAAAGGTGGTAAAACTTTTTAAGTAACCAAGGATAGAATCTGAAGTTATGGTGCACTTAGGTTTCTTGAGTGAGTTCTTGATATATGGAAAAACTTTAAGTAACCCTCTTTCTATTTTAGAAATTTTTAAATTAAAATAAGTTACCAGCAGGTTGATATCAATTAAGCAAAAAAACATTTTTTAGTTTAGCAGCTTTAGAGTATGAAGTCTTGGCTGTGAAGAGATAAACTTTTTATTACCAGTATATGTAGGTTAAGGGAAACTACAGAAAGTATATAGCATGACATAAAAAGCTTTCAATCAAATAGCTGATAAGAAATTTACTCAATTACTGGTATAGATTGCACTTACCATAATGAGAAGGTAACTTGGTGTATTATAGATACACCTATAATGGCAACAACCTATTCCAAATTATTGTGAGCAAGATAGCCAAACGGTTTGGAGCTTTGATATAGAGGGCAACAAAAATTACAAGGTTTTCATCTAAATATTACAAAATGGCTTAACCTTATAAGACTGGTTACTTTGTAAATTGCCATTGCAACTCTTAATTAGGCTTCAATTTGTTAACTTAGTGGAGAAATATTATTGATAATTGTAGTATTTCATGATCAGTGAGTTATCAGAATTGTACCTGATTGTAGGTCTGGTCATATTCAAGTTTCAATTTAGTAATTGCATGTTTTATTTCATTGAAACATTGTCATGTCATAAGTAACTTGGGCAGTGATTACCATAACAAATTGAATTGATTAGAAAGGGCATTTACAGGGAAGTGCTTTTATGGTTGTTTGTTAGTCCAAAGTTTTCTTTCCTCTTCTTTTTGCTTTTTTTTTCTAAATTACACTTGAAAGACAAATGTTAAAAATTATAGAGTCTTCTTAAGGGTTAACATTGTTAGTTACACGAGCTAAATATATAAATTTGATATTAACCAAACTGGCCTTTAGAATCTCATAGTGGGTAGAGGTATAGGTTAAAAGCTGACCCACTAAGATTACAAGAGGAGTAAATATGCTACTTTGTTCACAATGTTGGAGGAAATAAGCAACTTGACTGCTGTCTATGTATGTGCAAAGTCAGATGAAATTCAGTTTACTTCTCATACTACAAATTTCAAAAATTACATTTTGCCTTGCATTTAATTTCCTCACATTATCCAGCATAATACACATATTAAAATTAGTTAAGTTGATGCAAAGATGGGAAAAATTGTCTCTAAATTTTTGCATTTATGTGTTTTTGGTCATGTTTTGATACTGAAGCCAACCAAGTCTCACATTCTTAAGTAAGAGAAAGAGTAAATTACAGTTGGCACCCCTAGAAGTTTGTACCTGCCCTCTTCAACTATCACCAGTCAAACCTGACCTGGCACAATTTTTTTTTAGTATCAGAGATGTATGGGAAGGGATCTTATTTGTAATTATATCGTTTTTTATTTGCTCAGTTTTTTATTTGTTACAACTCAATTCTTAGATGTTTGCAAAGAAATTTATAAGATGAGATAAATATAATTAAATAATTTAGGAGAATAAAACAAAAGTTTTGTTGTGTTTTTCTATGTTTCGTTTTTGCCGTATTTGCAATTGAGCACAATTTATTTACTTATGCAGCAGCTGAAGCTTTTTATAATAAGAGATTATATAAGCACAACATATATCAAACTTGAATAGTGGGTTACCAATATTGGAAATATTTCCATTTAGTTTATTTTTGTATCAGGCTGTAAATAAAAGAACCTTTAATTCTTGTTGTTTTTTTTCTCGTGAATTTTACAAGGAGAGTATTCTTTACAAACTACATTTACTGTTGATAGATTAAAAACAATTCTGCAAGTGAAACAGCTGAATAACAACAAAAGAGGGACTGTCCTTTGGAGTTCATTCTCCAAACCAATACATTGCATTTCTTACGCTTCAATTGAAATTGTAGATTTGTCTTTAACACCCATCTACAACAGTTTTTTTTCTTTTTTTCAAAATACCCAACAAAGACTATCACACCCCATTGTTAACATACTAGCCAGCACCAGAAATATGCTGTCAAATCAAGTCAATATCACCTACTTGATATCTTTATTTTCTCATTTAAATCTACTCTGATAATTTATGTATCCATCGACCCCAGGAGTCAGCTATAGGGTTCACCTAACTCACAGCCCTATATGATATTCACAAAACTCCTCCCTTGACTTGTTTCTTTCTACAGGTGTTGGAAGGTTTTTATTTTTTCAGTACTGTGCAAAACTACCTTTGGGTGGTAAAATATTCTTCTTGAGATTGAAGTGATACATTATCAACATACAATTATCAGTAGAGCAAAGTAGATCCAAAGTCTAAACCTGAAAGTGTTGGACAACCAAATGAGCTCTCATTGTGCCAGAGATCATGGTGGAAAATCATCTAACCATTTGCAGAGAATATCTTTCAATACACGTTATCACACATTTGAACTTAAAATCTATGAATGCTTCTGTAAAACATCAACATTCATGTCAGCTTACATCTTTTAAGTCACTGTCAGTAGCACAGGGGAAGGTAATGCAGACATTTAAGCTCAAGTCAGGTTCAACCAGCATCTTTATACATGGTTCAAACAGGCATTGCCTGCTCAAAAGATATATAATGTCCTCTTGGAGATCTCTTTCTTGGTTTGTAAATGTAAACTGCCATTCCAACAAACAACACAAAAACTCCAACACTGATCCCTACTGTCAAATCTGAAATTTAATAATTTATTCAAAAATGAGCCATGTGACATAGGTAAAGATTGAGTCTCCCAAGACTAGATGCCAACTGTTTCTTGGAGGGTTTCCCACTTCCCATACCACTAAGCGACTGGGGGACTGACTGCAGACTAGTCCATTTCAGGTAACCACCTCCCATTTTTTTTCAGTCAGTTTCACTTGTACAGTCTGTTGGTAAACTTTGATACTCATAGGTGGAGAGAGGCACTTTGAAACATTATTGCCCAAGAATAACACATAACTTTACCAAGAAGTCAAACCCATTACTCATCATCATGAGCCACAATTCTGATTAACAGATGAATTTCACGTTGCTGTGTGTCTGTTCAGTAATAATAGATCACAGATCACATCAAAATGTAGTAAGAGCATAAAAGAGGCACACAAGGTGCAGCCAACTGATGTTCTTACTGCATTTTGACAGTTTCTGTGATCCATTACTGTACAGACCCACAGCAACATTGAATTTATTTTATTTGTGTGAGAAAAAAGCAAAAAGTTGTTAAAGGTGATGTCAGCTGAACATCTGTCCACAAATAAGAACCAATCGAAAGGCATGTTATGTCAAGGTCGGGCTTCTGGCTGATAACTTAGTCTATTCTCATCACCTGCTTGGTGCATAACGTATTCATATTGTGGGGAGAGGTTACATGTTAGTCACTCATAGGATTTTATGGGCAAGGGGACACCCCTCCCCTCCAATAGCACGAGATTTATCAAGCATCCTCGGACCCCTTTGTACCCAATTGGCCCCGTGTTTCTTCCCTGCCATTGATAATATTATAATTTCATTCTGGGCATAAAGGCTCCCTCTCAAAAATCAGTAACGAGTTTTTTTCCTAAGCCAAAATACTAGAATGCATTCTTGAAAGCCCCGGAAATAACAGTTTTTTCTTACCAAGTTTTGGTTTTCCAACGACGGTCTTGCTATCTCTTTGCAAACCTGAGTCAGCAAGAGTTTCTACATAACTATGAAAGGTCAACAGAAACAAGAGAAGATTAATTCGGAGATTGTGCTCGTTTCTCCTCAACATCCTCAATTATTGTGATGGCTGTGTGTTTCATGTAGTAGGTCATGTATGAGACACAATGTATTGCATATGTCACGATTGAGGCTGAGATATACGGGATATCGACTTCTCAAGCTTCATCCGGGAATGCAAGTTAGAGAAACATGGCGGCTTCACTCCGTATATTGGCGAAAGGGAAGTTGTCTACGATGCAGCCGGCTTTGAAGGCAATTATAACTAGAACATGCCCTGTACTTCTCTCTAGGGGACTCTCTGTAACAAGTGAGTGTGGTAGAAATCTCTTCATAGTATGCCTGGTATGAAATAGAAGACAATATTTATCAAGGATTCACCTTCCATCTTGCCTATTTGCCGGGTCTCATATTCGCCAGAGAATCACGATAAATATATCTGTTAACTTCAATGTTAATTGACCTTTCGTGTGTCAAATTTAAATGTTCAAGCTTTGTGGTCCTCATGAAATACGTGAGAAAGATAGGTTGGAAAAGTTTGATGAGACGTGGAAAGTGTCATGTATCATTGCTACTAATTATCACTATTTATCGGTTAAATACATGGATTTCATCGCACACTTTTTCCTGCTTATTGCATTATTTTAACTACACAAGGTTAGTAATTTTACTAAGTGTTTCATTTCAGAGTACTGATACAATGATCAACTGAAAAAAACATGAACCCATTAACCTCCTCCTCTCCCCACCCCCCACCCCCACCCCCCCTTGCCTCACAGGGATACCCAGCTGGAAAGAAAAATCATCATTGGAGAATACAACTTAAGTAGTTACAATTTTGCAATTATCTTTTATGTAATGGCCATTGCCATAAATGGAATTCCAGAGCTTCTAGATTTCAAATTACTTTGAGGAGTGTGGCATCAAACCCACTTTACATATTGCTTATTTATCATTGGTTGACCTAGTGAGCTATTTATTTTCACCAAACCATCCATGTTGGAAGGTACCAACAGCTCCTTCTGGTAAATGAGTTTATTCTGCAATAGCTAATTCTTCAAATAACCATATTCATCAAAAGTCATCTTTTATTGATATTTGATGGTAGGCAAATTTAGTTATCTGTTGTATGCATTATTTACCAGGCACAAGGCTGAGTAATGGCGGAATACCAACTGATGCAGAACAAGCCACTGGTTTAGAGAAGAAAGAATATGATGCTTTGGCTGCTGGCATTGATGTAAGTTTAATTAAAATTTATAGTTGTATGTCACAGGATCACAAGCTTAACAACACAACTCGCAATATTGAAGATGTATAAATGGTATCCATGACTTACGACAAGCCACTATTTGGCTATCTTAAGGTAGAAAACAGTCCTTAGGAGCAAATTGTGGATGGCTAAATTAAAGAGTGGGGGCATTTTGTGCACTTATATATACCCATGACCAAACTGTTGTGGGTGGAATGAGAAAAGCTGCTGCTCAGCCTTCCTGATCATTAAGAAGATCACACAACAACTTGGCACATGAAAGGAAACAGGATATTTCTGATTTTATTTGGATTTTTATCTCGCATGATCCTAAGACAGAGTAATGGCTAGCCACTTTTTTGCAAAACATAGGTTTTCTTTTGACTTTTAGGTGCAAGTACTAAATTTTTTCCTCACCATGATAACAAACTGGAGAACTCTAGACGCATGCACTCACAATAGTACTTGTGGAATTATTTTACAGTAATAATGTATGTGTGGTCATCGTTTAAACCAACAGGATCCATTTAACATGAAGCCTTATGAAGGACCACCTGGAACAAAAGACAAACCCCTTGAAGTGTTGTCCATGTTTGATGAGCGAATTATTGGATGCATCTGTGAGTGCCTAACTTTTTAATGAGAGTTTTATGGAGTTAAGGCTGTCATCAAATTCATTCTTGTAGGTGACATACCTTAGGATAAAACTCCAGGTCATTGTTGATATTTTTTAATGCTTGTCAGCCTTATTCACAAGACAATTCTCCGAGAAAAATTTATCAAAAATGAGCCAGAATCTAAAATGTCACAATTATGATTACATATCAGGATATAGCTATTGACCTATGAGGATAAATGTACTATTCATTGTTTAAAAACATATCTGAAATAGTGGAATGCCAGGTGTGCAGGGAAACAAAGTTTTAGATTCTGGAAAAAGCCCATATTCAGTATGAATGTAAGCCTTCCCACAAAACTGGGTCAAGTGGAGCTAGTTTTGGCTTATGGGTAAGCTTGTTGTAAAAGATGAATGGAAAGAGCAGTAAAATTCCCTTCAGGAATATTTCATAGTTGTCAAACCAATGAGATTTGGAAATTTAAAATTGAGCTTGGACTTTGTGTAGCACACTTGGTTTACTTGAAACATCCACACATAATGAACACAGACCAGTGATTCATGCAAAGTTGTGAGATTGTGAAGGTCATCAATACATTACTTTTTTAATTTGAAAGTTAATTTTTTTTTTTACTCTTATCTAAAGGTGAACCAGAGGCAACTTCAATTGTGTGGAACAAACTGCACTTAAATGAAGTAACTCGATGTGAATGTGGTCACTTTTTTGTCCTTAGACGAGGCAATCCTATTAAAATTGAGATGGACCATGGTCCTGGTCACCATTAGCACTTCTGTCAAGGTTTTCTTTTCAGTCAAATTGTAACTAAATTCTAACAAGGAGAGAATGCATTTTGTGTTGTATGCTGATGTTTTATAGTTTTTCTCTTGGTATTGTAGTATTCAACCACTTCAGCCTCTTCCAGGACTTCAGCTCTTTAATTGTATGGAAATTTGTTGTCTTGATTTTTTTGATTGCAATTAAAATTACCAATTTTAAAACAAATCACTGCCTTGCCTGTATTGGTTTATGTCATCTATAGAAGCTTTTTGTGTGGGAGAGGGGGCATTTATCCAATTAAAATTAAACAACTTTTGAAAGATAAACCTTCCTGATTTTTTTTTCAACAAATTATTACATGATATGTGTTGTAACAGCCAACTACTAGTTGTATATTCCAAGTTTTTTTACCTTTTTTACCTTAGTAGGGAAAAAAAACTTGGAAACCATTGCATAAAGACAAAAGTTGGGACGTGAAGTTGTTCCACAAGAAACTGAAAATAGTACATTTGCTTAATTTTATGGGGTAAACCGGATATACCATGGGAATGGTTGTGTAACCAGGAAGACTCACTAGAAAACAAGTTTTTTAAGGATGGGTTTCTCGTCTTTCTCAAGATCACTTTGACAAGTTTTGGAATTTTCCAAAACCGGTTTGACCTTTGGTCGGAATAGCGGTTACGGACTGGCTAGTGGGTGAGAACGTGACTTATGACTGGTTTTAAGTAACTGAAATAATAAAAAACGTGTTGAAGGCCTGCAGAAGATTAAATTGCAGAGCGTAAAGTGTATCCGATTCCAGATTCCAGAGAGTTGTTCTTTGTTACGGCATTGTCTCTCTCACACACACACACACACACTTTATTTATTTCCAATTAAATTTTTACAGAAAAGGGCATGTTCGCAATTAGCAAAGGCTAATCTAAGCGGGCCATGCCTTAATAGTCGAATTACAAAAATATATTAAAAACAGAAATTAACTAATAAAGTAGAAGGGAAAGAGACAGTATTGAATAACAGCAAGAAAAACCGTAACATTGACCTAATTTAAAATATTAACGGTACAGCTACTGTTTATAACAATAGTCAGGACAGATCAGGACAGATCAGGAGAAGTATTACCAGGATTTTACATTTTGTATAATCTCAGATAAATCTGTATGAGTCTTGTGAACCTAATATGTTGAATAAAATTTGTTTGAGTTTTCTTTTAAACGCATTTTTTAGAAAGATTTCTTAATTCTTGAGGTATTGCATCCCACACTTTTACTCCTATTCGAGAGAAGGAATTCGCTTGAACGGACAGCCTAGAAGATTTGGTATAGAAGTTATTAGAGGCAGAAGAACGTGTATTGTAATAATGAACTTTAGATACATCTTGAAATAGATCTTGAATATTGGATGGAGCTGTTCTGTTTCGAACGTTAAACATCAAATTAGCTATAGACTCATAACAAACAAATTTTAGCGGTAAGATACGAGTCTCTCGCACGGTAATGCGTTACATAGGGTGACAAAGGAACCCGTTCGCTTTGAATTTAAACAAATGGTTATCTATAAACATTGCAAGTATCCGAGTATGCTTTTTACCGGTTTCTGTTCACAGTCGAGTTAGTTTAAAATAAAGTGAAGTATGGCGCAGATATCTTATTTATCCGTGTTTGCGTTTACTTTTCAAATGTAAGTATTGCATTTTCTTACTAAACCTGTCGCTGATGATTCTGAAGTTTTAATGGGACTTATAAGTCTTAAATCTAATTTTAGATAGTATGTATATTTCACTAATTAACAAACGACACTAAAACCGTTACATCATGATTTGCAAATCTTGAGAAATTGTGCCAATGGGTCATTTAGAGTTTGTGCTGGTCTTCTGTATCCTTGTCAGTCCTCGTTGCTTTTTGGTTGATATTATAGTTTTGTTTTGAGAACCAAGTAAATAGTTTGTGGTTTCCCTCAATTCTAAGATGATTTTCGTCACAATTTGCCACTTGTAATGTCGTGATACACCTAGCGCCCCAAGAGACTACATCAGTTTACGATGACAACATGATTAATCTTCGGCCTACATTGAGTAGAGCGTTAGTGTGAAATTTTGGTTACCACTTGAACACTCAAATTTAAAGACTAAAAGTGTTGCTTTGAACAGAAACACGGCTAAGCACCCAAGAACAGGTGTTCCAAACAATTATCACATCCGTTGGCATATTTTTAATATCAGTTTTTTAGATTGCAGTCTTGCTCAAAGGCGCTGCCCTTTTTTATACTCTTCACCTTTTTTCACTTGTTCGCCTCACAAGCTGAACTTTTGTATTAGAGTCACATAAGTACTAATTTTTCTTCAGATGCCTGTTCAGCGACGCAAAAACAGGGGCTGGGAATAACGCGAAATGTAAGTAGTACCGGTAAACATGAATTTGCTCACTCGTTTTGGGAAGAGGCTGAGCTCTACAAAAATAATCTGCAGTTCCTCCAGAAAGAAGGCACTGGCAGTTGGCACAACAAATCGGGCAATGCGTTTTAGACCTAGTAAAAACTGGGGACAGTTTCATTAACCTAGCCGTTGACTAGCGGCTATAAATCGATTTTGCTTTTGATGTTAATCTGAGAAATTTGTCTTTTAGCATGGTGATTTGTTTTTTATAAAACCAATTTGTTTTTTATGTGAACAATTTGTTTTTGATGTGAGCAATTTGTTTTTGATGTGAGCAATTTGTTTTCGACGTTGTGGCAAAATGCCCGGTAGTCAGAAAATTTCGCACAATTTCAGCCGAAAGGTTCTTTCAAACTTCCCAAGAATGACAGATGCTTGTTTAGAAATGTCAAGCAACTCCGAAAATCAATTTGTTTTTTTAGTGGACAAATTATGCGAGCTTCTGCATTCCATAATACTGCTCGGTTGTGGACCCTTGGAAATTCTACGTTTCTGATCAGACTGCCAGGCGCGATCTCGAATAGACTCAATGCCCGGCAGTAAGAAATTTTTCTCCAAAATGCCACTGAAAACTTCATAAAACCTATTATGTATACTAGATGTTTGTTTAGAAATGTCAAGCGATTCTAAGAATTGCGTTAGTTTTCAAGTGGTCAAATTTGAACGCACCATACTAAAAAACATAGACGTCATAAAACTTGGGAGCAACTTGTTTTTGATGTGAGCAATCTGTATTCGATGTGAGCAATTTGCTTTTGACGCGAGTAATTCAGTTGTTACAATGTGACACCTGTGGGACACCGTAAAACTGAAAATAGAAGGTAAAAAAAGCTTCAAAAAAGAGGGAAAAACCGCAAAGCGCAATGACTACCAAACTCGAAAACACAGCAGAATTTGAGTCCAAACAGCGTAACATCGATATGAGAAACCGGAAAACCGCCTGTCCCCCTTGCTGAGCTTGAGATATTACATCCCCCGCAGAGTGAGGAAACGACTCTTGATCTAGAGAGTCAGTGAGCTTCAATTGCAAACCAGAAACATTTCAAATTGACAATTCTCAACGCATTTTGCGAACACAGGCAGGCATCATACGAACAGTGTCGAAATTTTTTTTGCGTACAAAAATTTCCCAGCAAATTAAACCGATGTGAACCGATTGAAGTTAGGCAATGTGTCAGTAATTTGGGACATCATTTGACTCCCATTTCCTTCCAACCACGGGGTGTAACATTGAGGGAAGAATTAGCTAAGGGTATTTCTGCCTTCAAAATATAACCATACAGCTCACTGCGTTTACTGATAGCTCAATAGTGAGATATTTGATATTGATGTATATGATTTTGTGGTCGTAAGTCCAGTGCGAGGGAAATAGCAGGTAAGCTGTTGTCATCGATAATACTTGATTTATAAAGTACACACAGACAGACAGCTGGTTAGTTGACATAACCTTGTCAATCAAGGTGTCAATTTTCACAGCTACAGACAACTTACAAAGCAATAGTCATCACTGTGTCGCGTAACATTCAACAATGGAACCTAAGCGTAAAGAAGGCATTATAATCTGTAATAACGCAGTGCTTTTTGTTTTTGGTTTGCTGTCTTTGATAGTCGGTATTGTGATGGTGTTTGTAGGCGCGGCGAAGATTCACTCTGCAGATGAAGACTGCTCAACTCAAGCGCCTTCCACTGCGGAGAGCATCGCATCGCCTCAGTCGCCTTCTTGCGACTTCTCATCCGAAGCTGTTGGCGTCGGTTTGCCTCGTTTGTTAGAAGAAGTAAAAACTGCGTATTTTTTACACAATCCGAATAAAGCCGCTTGGAATCCGGACATGACAAAAGAATCCGAAAAGGAGCAATATATGAAAACAAGGTAAGGAAATTAACCATACTTTTATGAGTAATTTGCGCCCTTCGGGGAGCATTTAAGGTCATTTCTACGTCTTCTATCATCCAAATACGTCAAATTGTATGTAAAGATCGACGCTAGGGCTTGTGCGGGTCGAAAATCTTACCCTTAATCGTAAGTTATTGGAGTCCTTGTCAATGTCCCTTAATCTGAACCATACTCGCTCCTATCAGGTTCATTCTTTCTTGCCATGCCGAAGTTTGTCAGCTTTATATTAGTAAACTACTATGTCAAAGTTAGTGCTATTTTTGCTGTGACGCTAAAATCGAATAGGAACCTGGTTTCTTTCAAGTGAACGAGTGCTGAATATTTGTTAATTATCCAGTGAAAGTCACAAAATCTACTTTATACTAGAGGATAAATGATAAGAAGTCTAATAGTTGGAAAGTGGTCTACATATACCCTGCAATAATAATGTCTTACTGGTCTGCCCCCGTATTATCCTCTCCAGATGTCACGTAAGCTGACGTAAGCTACTGCGTTAATGCCATTTAAAAGTTTACCAACGCTAACGTAAATTGAAAGTCAAACATTTCGTTTGAGTGCCAAATTTTAAGCTCCCCCAAACTAAAAGAAAAACAACCACAGACACGACTAGACATATTTCTCAAGTGCTTAATGTTATCAGTAATGACGATGACACGGTACCGCAGCTGGAGAATGTTTTTGGCAGAACATTCATTGCTTGCCCCTTTGATTCCCTTGGAAAGGTAATTTTAAGGCTCTTTCCGGAAAATAAAGAAAACGGATGAAGTACAGCAGGGTAATGTTATTTCAACCGCTAGGTTTTTTGATCGTATTTATCGAAAGGAAGCTTGGATTGGCTCTCTAAAAACTGATAAAGGGATGAAGGTTAGCGGTGAGAAACTGTCGGCAACGTTAACGAGATAAATAGAAGGATAGAAATTCTTGGGTAAAGTAGGTAATGTCCTACGAACTGTCTTGTTGTTATCATTTGCAGATCGTCTGCAGGGCAGGTAGGAGTTCCAGACCCTTGAGGTTTTTAGGCCTAAGACCTTCTTCCTGTTTTTACAAGTTAAATAGGTGTTTAACTGAGCAATTTGGGAAATTTTGCCTAAATTTAGTAACTTCGTTTTAATCGCCTCCCTCTCTCACTGCTCTGTGGCTATCATCGTCCCTTATTGGTTTTTTAGTGAACCTTGTGGGATTTTTTTCCTTCTTTCAGGAGAGTACGATGCGTCAGCTGGCATGCATGTTTGTAAATTCTATGAGATATTTTTGAGATAACGCTGCGATTTATTGACAACTAACTAATCGCATCGATTTTTTGCCGAGAAAATAATCTTTGGTATTTACCCTTACAAATCCGTCTGCACAGAATCGGTCCATTTATGCGCTAAGTAAATGGCAGCTTAAGAGGATTCGCGTCGATTAGGCTTCGTAATCTTAGTTGGACTTACAAACGCGAAGTATAGTCTGGCAAAAGTCCCGAGGTCGATGAAGTTGATACAAACTGATTGGATTATGGTGATAATGCTGGCACATTAACAGCCTCCTGGTTAGTAATTATTTCCCTGTTAGGTGTACAAGGGGCGCGGGTCAGTCGGGTATTGATTGGACGAGATTAATTTGGTTTTGTTTCGGGCAAGTGGACTTAGACGAAGGCACAGAGTTGTGGTCACTCACGAGGGTGGACGCATACTGAGGCATGATTGACATGATTGTTAGTGTTTTAGCATATCTTTGAGACCAAAATTAAATGATCGATATCTTATTTCCCAGACTGAAGTCCTCAGACACACCAGAACAACATCTCGATCAAAAAAAAACTCTTTTACTTCATAGGTACCGCCCCTACGACCCATCCCCTGAGGTTCTTAAGCGAAAGACTGACGCTGCTCTTGCTCTCTTGGAAAAGCTGAAAAAAACCAAGGTGGACGAAAGGAAGCTGAAAGCTCGGGAGGCTAAAGCTTTGTGGCAGGTATGAATAGAAATCTTAATTGGACCATCCTCTTTTGTTCTAAGGTCAGTATGAAGGAGCACTATCTCATACAATATGGGTAAAGACTTTCTCAATTTCTGAGCACAAGTTCTGCGAGGCCCGCTAATGATCATTGAAGAGACTAAAAGGGAGACGGTATAGTGATAAGAGGCAAATGGCTGTTAACCAGTTTGATAGGTTGAGATATTTTCGAAAGCTGTTTCTCTCAGCTTTTCGATGCTATGAATTTTCAAGTTCTTCTCTTAAATTTCTGTGACAGAATCCTCTCCACCCATAAAGGGCTTGCTATGGGTTATCTGACTCGCTTTTGTTGGTGCTGTCATGTCAACAGGCAAAGCATTTCCTTCAGCACGTGTTTGGTTCGCCGTTTGATGTCAACTATTATGCAGGTGATTGGCTAATGGGACCAAACTACTTCTGCTGGCAGCCAATCTGCAGCGTGCCGTATGACTTGAATTCTTTTGCTTGGTACGTCAAGCCACGTTCCTACAACGATGTACAACTTGTGATTGACATCATCATGATGCACAAGAATACGTTTGATCAGTACAGGTGGGTGAAGGAAATGGTTTTGTTGCCTGTGTAACAAACGCTCGGCGAGGAGGCGAGTGTCACGCTCGTGAGAGAGCAGACACGCGGGATTACCGCGCCGTCGCGCGCGTTTTTCTTGCTCGCGCTCGACAGTCTAAACTACTCGCACTAGCTGAGATCTGGTTTTCGACACTTTTCTTTCTGGTAGTTAAAAAAAATCTTCAAGATCGAAGAGCCTGCTTGTAAACCTCACTGTTGCACTGAAAAATTTCGTGGAGCTCAAAATCAATTTCAGAAGCTTTGAAGACAGTTTCACTGATTGATTTATGTTCCCTTCAGTTTTGCGTGAAACAACTCTCGTCATGCAATACGTTTCTTCAAGAGAAATAAGACCCATGCTGAAATCTCAACCCTCGATAAGATGCCAACTGCCTTTTGAACAGCGTAGCTATAATCTTATATTCGCTTCCCCCAAGTCATGTGACCTGTATCCAACTTGACATCAACAGAAATAACATTGCCATGGGAGTCAAAGCAGGTATGGTTCGATCGGACATTGATTGTAGGGCGGGTCTTGACGCTATCAAAGAAACCTATCCCAAAATAGCACAGAGCAATACCTCTACAGGCGTATTACACGAGTGGTACGTCGCACAGTATCTCAAGTCTCAGTACCTGGAGAGGTTGAACTCGAAAGTGGATGATCCATGGAAAACCAAACACTCTGGTCAGAGTGTGCAAGAAGCTATTAAAGAGGCCTTGGTGAAGGGTTTTGGCGAACCAGTTCTCAGCCTAATTCATTATCTTGAACATGAACATAGCCGTCATTGCCTGCCGATAAAAGTGGCCAGCGGACTTGCTAATTTGCCCGTCGATTACGTGTACACCGATGGTGTTCCGGATGTTAAGAATAAAACAAAGAAAGTTCTTCCAGGTACTGCACGGGAGTTGAATGGCACTAAAACGTACAGTATGATTTTATCATACTTCACAACGACTAACATTTCAGCGGAAACCATATACCAGGAGGGAAGAAAACAACTCAAAACCCTCATGCCCCAGGTTGGTCTCTTCTCTTTTGGTGCAAGAAATAAAATATTTGTTTGTTTAAGAACCCTTTTTTTCTCACATGAAGACGCAGACTGGTTTTTCACGAGACTTGAGGTTCTGTAAAATCAAGACATGTGTCCATTGATAATCGATGGTGGACATTGGATCATCGACCGTTGATCATTGATTAGTGACAATTGATAGTTGATAGTTTATATTTGATAATAGACAGTTGATAATTGATAATGATTTAAATTAAAAACTGTGATGATTGATATAATTGTTATTTATCAGATATTTCATCCATATTGTTTTAGGTCTATAAAATTGCAAAACTTCTGACTGGCAGGAATAAGAGATCCAAAGCAATCGAAGAATTTAAAATTCTCCTAAATGGTCCCGAACAGTGGCACAATTCTGCACCATTTCCGGCGAATGAAAGTGACGAGCGTGCGCACCAAGCTTGTCGCGACCAAGACTCTGCAAAGAAGAATTGTCCTCAGCGCTGGGCGGCCGTTGTGAAATGGGGCGAATACATTAATGAAGTAATGAGTATGATAGCTCCCAAGATTCGATCGATGTTTTACTTTAGTGGTCCCAAGATCACGGCGCCTAACTGCCCAATACAGATGTGGCCGCATTACAACCCCTCTAACGGCGCCATGTATTTCCGGCCAAGCGACAGTAACTGTACAACGCCATGTCATTTCGGCCTACCGTTTTTCCTGAAGGAGTATGGTCCAAAGTTCCAGGAATGGTCTGTGATTGGCCACGAGTCAAGGCCTGGGCACCACACTCAAATGCAAGGTAAATAACTTACTTGTTTCCCGGTTGATCGGTTATTGCTCGGATGATCACTTTGTCTTTCAAGTTACCGCTTTCCTAATATCATCAGGGTGCAAGCGCTCTTCTTGAACCCTCAAAGCTTCCCTCTGCCAAGCGGTGGAGAGTAATATCTTGGTAGCAAAAAGGCACGTGCCATCTTGTCACAACGCGAACTAATCGTTGACAATCATGGTCTTGACTGACAGGCTTAGTTGAGCATTTCCGTGACAGATGTGGTGGTGTTCCACGATGGCTGGACAAGCAAACGTCCTACGTAGCTTTTCAGGAGGGGTGGGCTCTGTATGCTGAGAGTCCTCTTCTATCCCCCGATGCTAGACTGTATGAAGAGAATTTCTTACAGCTTTATGGCATGATCAAATGGCAGGTATGTTTGAAAATTCGACGGGGCTTGGGGCTGAATAGTGGGCACAGTAGGGCCCTCGGCTGTCACAGCCCTTCTGTCTTTCAATCGTCCTAAGATCAACTCTTTCTTCTACTTATTTAATCAAAAGTAGAGTTCTCAGTATTTTGATATGACATCTTGCTGGTTAGGTTTGGCGAGCTGTGAGACTTGTGGTGGACACCGGACTTCATTACAGAGGCATGACGAGGTGAAAAATATTCCAGTTTATGTCTCCATTAGCTTTTAGGCAATTGAACTTAGTACTCTCCAGTCTAAACTAGCTGGGTAATTGATATTCTCCCCTTTTCTTGTTGCTTGTGGGAAAACAATAACAGTTTGTTTTTATGATAGGTCCCAAGCACTTAAATACTTTGAAAACTCTACTTGGGATACCACAGACTTTGCTGTAAAGGAAGTAACTAGATACCAAAGTGTTCCCGGTCAGGCTACAGCCTACATGTTAGGGAAACTGGCGCTTATGGACATGCGCACAAAGGTTGAGAAGGAACTGAAGAAGTCGTTTAATTTGCGGGATTTTCATTATCATCTCCTTAGTCAAGGGTCTGCTCCACTTGGATACCTCCAAAATCATATTGATAAATACATAGACTGCGAGAAAAAGAAAATAGAACCTAAATATTGCGCTGACATTCTGAGATACTCTGATGAACTTAGCGATGAAGAACAAGTGTCAAAGAAGGAAATAGAATTTGAAGAAAAACAGCCGCCAAAACCTCCCCATAGAAGCTATGTGTAACAGGAACGCAAGCATCACCTCACAGACAGTTTGACACATGACTTGCGTTACTGCGCATGGCCTGAGCCGACTACCCATCGAAGTTTCGTTCAATGCTTCAGACATGCGCATAGAAAGCTCGACAGTGGCTTGGTTCTCAGACGGTGCGAGATCGGTCATCCAGCTCCCTCGACGAGACAGTAGGCGAGGAACTTAGCGACCAACCCCTGATCGTCTGAGAGTCACGTTCATGCTCAATTAAAGGGCCTGTGATAACAACTTGATACCTTTGCCAATATAATCGGCACAGAAGACAAATTTAACATTCCATGTACCTACACGCCATGTAAGAATGCATCACAGCCTATACGAAGACATTTTGCCAAGAATCTTGTTCTGACGTATATAACATCAATGAATTGAAGTAAAATCTATTGTTTTCATAGTGCAGTGATATATTGCAGGTCATTGGTTCGTCTCCTCCTACCCTCCCATGAGAGATTACGCCTTTGTTCTTCACCCCTCTTATCATGAAGTGTTTTCATTAAGTCTATTGATCTCCATTCTTTTGAGAAGGAAAAAAAATTAAGAACTTCGAGACTCAAAACGAGGCTGCTAGCCTCAACTTGTTTTGAAAGGACAGTCACGTGACGATCACAGCTCTGAAATCTTGACAACTTCAAACAAATAATATTGACCTCTATGATACGATCATTCCCAGGACCTTAGCATTCGTTTGTCGCATCCCTGTGAGCGAAAGGTAAGGGAGTGCAACGTTTGTTTCAAGCTGAAAGGAAATTGTTGCCATTATTGAAGGATCCAATTTTGTTGGTGTCGAAATTTCTTTCTGTCAGTTTTTTAGAAACGCGAGGTATTTTGGTACAATATCCCCTATAAAAGCGGTGAGTTACATACGATTATCTCTTGGTTACTCTGTAGTCAAAGATAATTCCATCTTGAAGTTAATGCGTCACTTTACTCTTGTAACATTTCACTCAAAAAAGATTGCAATAAATCTTGTTTGTTTTTTTTTTACGAAATAAGGATTTAAAACTGACATTGGAATTAACGAAATTTGAGTTTTCACCAAATGCAGGAATAAATCTTCTCCTCGTCAGACAGAGCTTTGTTTTATTGGCGATTTTGAGATGAAAAGACTTGATCGAGATTTTCGCATGACAATCTTTCGCCAGTTTGTGTTTGCTCTCAAAATCCACCAGTTGACACCTGTCGATAATCTCTCTTTTCTGGCGGGAAAAGCCTTTAAGTATTACTGGTGCCACTAAAGAGTTATTAACACAGAAAATCTCCTAAAGTGCTTTTGTAGCGACTAAGTGATTTTAGATTGTGTCTTAACCGAAGGAATAGAAAGCAACTACTGCTAAATTCTTCAGCAAGTTAGATCCTTTCCATCGTCTTCTTTTTAGAGGACAATGGAACTAGTCATCCTTCTGGCGCTGGTCAGCGGTATATCATGCAGAGTGCATGCCACAAATCTGAAAGAGGCACAACCAGTTAAGAAGTTTAACATAGTGTCCAGTTCCAAAGACGAGGTACTTTCATGAATATTCCATTGCATGATACACGATTGCAAGAGGGACCTCATATGCCGTTTGTTTCCTGATAAAAAAAAATCTATGTCGCCACAAAGCCACAGCCCAAGCTATAAGAAAGTCGTTTGAATTTGAACTTTGCAAGAGAAAATTGAGGATAAACAATCAAAATATGTCTTCTGCCTGTTATCAAAACCCAAACACATGACGTGTTTTGTCATTTTTCCTACCATCCTTTCGCTTCCAGCCCTATTTCGAAACCATTTTGGCGATCTTCAAATTTCGAGTTACGTGTCTTGTCTGTTTTTTTATTCAAGGACAACATGATGGTGTTTTTGAAGGGTAACGATGGATCAGATGGACAAAATGGCACACAGGTTTGTCATCTTGATCCCAAATTTAAACGGCAACAATAAAGCAATAAAAAAGTTGATACTCAAGGTCCTTAAGCCGTGTATGGGATACTGATGAGTCTTGCAGGAGATGATTTGTCGCTGCAGAACGATATCTGTATCTATCTCCGCTGAATGAGTATTTCTAAGCACCATGGCTCATTTTTTATGTCCATCGTGCGTTCAGAGAGAGAAAGACGCTATGCCCCGTTTTTAATATCATGGCAGCAAAAATGACAAGAGCAATTTTGCGTTACTTTCAGGGTGATGTTGGCTCACAAGGACCCCGTGGGCCGCCGGGATTGCCGGTAAGTTTGATAATCATGTGTTACAAGTTTACGCTGATGGCCTCGGTATTTCGTTTAAAAGCATGATTTCTCATTGATATTTCAACGCCTCTCAGCTTCAACAAAGCAACTCAATAACCAAGAATAAATTTTAATGTTGTAGGGTCTGAAGGGAACACCAGGAGTATGCACCAAAGAACAGGTGACTAACAATGATCTCTCGTTAATCAGACCAGTGTCAGAAGCATCAACTCTCTTAACGGAATAATCAAGCAAAGTAAAGTAATTGGTTTATCTTAAGAAAACATACAGTTTCAAGAATATGTTCAAGAATGTATGAGATAAGAGATAAGTGAAGGGTGTTGAGATCCATGCTGGGAAGGCATGTTCGATTGAGTGTCGCAAAACCAAACCAAAGGAGTAACATTAACTGCTCAGAGCAAAGGGAAAACATCACCCGAAGCTAATGAGTGATCAAAGTAAATCCAGAAACTGTCTGAAGTGCGGGAAACGCAAGTGAAAAAGTCAAGATGGTTCTTGGCTTTGCATCAAATTTATCGAGAAAATGGTACCAGTTTTCTAGACCATTCCAGCGTAAGGTGACAGAAACAAAACCAATGCAGTCAGGGACTACCCTCGACACAGATTCAACGAAAATTGCTCTATAGTATTCTAAACAGGTCTGCACGACTTAGCAAAGCCATACACATTTCATTTTCCTTCTCTTAGTGCGAGTCAACTGAACTTAAACTACTGATCCAACGCTTGGCTGCGCTCGAAAAGTACGTCAAAGACAATCAGAATAAAACTGGAGGACAGCCTTGTGTTAACCCCACACCACAAGTCATACCTAGCGGGGCTAAGATTTGCTCAACACCAACTACAATTACGCCAACTACTCCACCAGTGAAGCCAACTCCCAACCAGTCACCGAAAGTTTCTGCTCCCCCCGCTGGAGCACCTGTGAATGGTCCTGTCCAATTTCCAGCTGCTGCACCAGCTCCTTCGCCTGCCCAGAACCAGGCACCTCCTCCTATTGTCATTCCAGCCGCTAGTCCTGTACAGAACCTATGGGCCAGTCCGGCTGCGGCACCCGCACCAGTACCAGTCGGTGTAACTGTTCAAAGCACAGTAGAGGCACCTTCAACCTTTCCTGGTGGTCAAGTTCAGATAGAGGTAGGAATGCAGCATGTGACCAGCCATACCCCTTGCTTCCTATAAAGCTAAAGAAGAATAAGTAAAACGTCAAAGAAAAACAGCAACAAACAAAACAAAGGTGATAGATCATGGTTGAGGGTGAAGCGGATTTCAAATAAGCAGATTGATGACGATTGTGATTTGTGATTTGTGATCCGTGATTCGTGATTTGGGCTAGGTTTTTCTTGATCCAAGCTGTAGCACAGAGGTCAGTGATACGCAATTCCGTAATTCGTGAAAGCAAATTAAATGTAACGTAGCACTTAAACCTGAGTGTGATGCTTCCTCTAACCTTCGCTATTTCTCAGGCAACTTCTTCCTTTGTATTTTTCCTCCAGGGAATTGTTACCCCGCAGGTATCCGTACAAGGTTTTAATCAACCAGGAAATTCATTTAAGAAGAGCAGGTTTGTTGGAAATTAAAGGGATAGCCCCTGTAAGTTGATTTAATGAATTTTTGGGATAGTTCAGTGCAAAATTTCTGAGAAACTGTGTAGAGGAGCGCACGAAAAATGTTGTCTTTATATTGTTCTTGGTAACTTTGTCTCATCCACGCTGTATTATCTTGTCTTTAATAAACACTCAGTCATGAGCACGTTACTGAATACGAAGTTTAAGAATGTCGGTTCTCTCCGCAATCAGTGCCAGAGTACGCATGCGCAGGCTATGCCATACTGTCCCTCCCTAAACATCCACACAGTGGCCATTGTCTGTTCTCATGTTGTGCTTTAAAGGACTCTTCTGGGGTTCCACAATTAAATTAGTCAAAGTTATGTTTTTACTACTTCTTCTTTTTCAACAGTATTGCAACGAAAGGTGCTCCTAAAGCTAAGCGTGGCCGTAAGAAGTCCTCTTACCAACATGCTGTCCATCACAGAAAGCGGGCTCATAAAGCTTGAGTTACCATCTAGTGTTAACCGATAATATCGTACCCAGTTTCTACTCCACCATCTTGGCTGTCTAATATCGAGAGAAAATAAATATATTGTCTTGCTAATGCCTTACTCACACTAGCAAACCATATTTAGTTAAACCGGGTTTCACTGAATGCAGAACAGAAGCAGAGAACTGGAAAACTGACTTGCCTTTTCAATGAGCTTAATTTGAAGTGAAGCAGCTTCTATGAAGAAAACAAATTTCAACTGTGTGTAACAAGGAAGCTTTAAAACATGTTTAAGCTTTGGTGTGAATGGGGTATAAGCTTGGTACTAATTACCCACTAACTCAGTTTGCCATCGAATTGTCCTCCATGACAATAAGAAAAAAAATACTTTTAAGTTATAGAAATTTGCTTCTTTGTTAAGAGTAATTGAAGGCTATGAGAGCAAAACAGTTAGTGGAAAGAGTAAATTCGAGTCACATTTCCCCTAATGCTCAATTCAGTTAGTAACATCACGGAATGTAATTCAGCAATAATCTGAAATGTTTTGTAACGCTGCTTGAAATCAAATAGAATTAACCTTTTGTCTTGAAAAAGGTACAATATACAGAAATGTGTAGAGATGAAAATAAAGGGGATTGTAATGGATTCCATTAACTAAAATCAAATTTTCATACGCTCCGTTAATAGAAAATTAACCATGTACCGTGTAGTCGCCTAGTCTCAAAACGTTGCATGCATGCAATATCGCGTGCAGGTCATGTCATCTGTGTGCACCTTTTCTCTGAAAAAATGTTTTATTTTCCTCGACGGTAATTTTGTTGAGACTTCCTCTTAAAAGGGAGAAACTAAGAAACAGGTAACAATGGCCATAAAGCGAGGAAGCATTAACTGAAGATTACCGTATTTTAGGTGTTACGTCTTTTGCCGTCTACATAACTCACAAGTGAGACTGGTTAATAACTTTCTCATTAGTTGGGTAAGAAGAACGATTTCGGATTTCAAACAAATTAGCGGTAAGTAGACATTAAATGAAATACGAAAACTTCCGTGTGAGTAAATCGAAAAAGGAATTTAAGTAAATAAATACATATTTTTGGACCATAGCCCTTTATGTCATTACCTTAAAGAAAATACGTTGGAGATTGGTAATTAATTCCAATTCAAAGGGATACTGTAAACTCCTCATCTCGAAAGGGAACGATTCTTTCCAATTTGTTCCTCAGTGGTCTTTGTGGTCTCTGATAATTTAACTGTGAGTGTGGGGCAATTCATTCTTACAACAGAGCCTCGCAACCTAAAATTCGGTCAACTCGTAAGAACTTCCTGCTCTCTGGGGATTTATCTCACTTTTCTCAATTCCTCTCTTGAATCGCATATTTAGTCAATTACTATCAACTAATTAGAACTCAGTATCTCAAAACGTTTATTTCCCTCGCCAGTTTGAGTTGGTGGAATTTTACTATTATCACTACATGTACAAATGCCACCCGGGATCCTTTTGGAGCCATTTCTGGAATCCCGCCCGGATGGGATCCTCCACTCTTGAGTGTTTAATATCACCAAAAACGTTTTTGGCGGTGTAAACGAAAACAGACGCAATAGCTTATCCATTTTCCCTTTGCGTGTCATTCCTGCTAAAAAAACCAACCTTAGACTTGAAGGGAGCAATAAATTGGTCATATTTTTAGACTAGTCTGCATGGCCAGAGGGGAAGCTGAACTGAATTCTTGCACCAGCTAAATTTCACTTCAATAGGAAGCCCACTTGTAAAGTTTAGGCTTGCCAAATTGTCAGCTAACTTACCGCAGGCGGACCTTAAAGCGATTAAAAATTTTAAAGTGGATGTCTCTCAACCATATCCGTTCATATTCAGAGTACTTATCACTTCTTGTTGACCTGAGGGAAGCTGTTAAAATACGATGTTTGATAATAATATATCTGAGACAGTCACGCAATGTTAGCTGGTGTTACTCCGGGAAAAATAAGGCAACATCCAATTCAATTCACCTCTAGATTTTATGCGGGCAGAGATATCTTAGCTTGCGGAAACCCGTCAAAAACCACGCGTGTTGTAATACGCAACAAAAGTAATTTAGTAAGCGTGGATTCATTTCAAAACAAAAGCAAACAGTATAGAATGACTAATCTTGGTTTAAAAAAATTAAAGAGAGAAAAAGTCAAAACAAATTGGAAATTCGACACTTAAAACCTTGGCATAAACAATCAGCGAAATCTACTAAGAAATTGGTGAGGAAAAAGCTGGCTGTTGAAAAATGATATCCCAATCGACGTTTGGTACAGTCTGTAAGAAGATTGACGTTGAAATTTTTTCAAAACCGCTTTTAATAAAACTTACAGAAAAAACTATTTTTTTGGACAAATAATCGTTGCTTTACTTAAAAACTGAATGTTTGATTTCTACTTGTATTAGCATTTGGGAAATAAGTATTGTCCTCATTTTTATGGCGACAAATTAATGTCCATGCCAACTCTGTACCCTAGACACCGTCCCAACGTGTTCCCAACAATATTTCATTCTTTCTTATCACAACATCTAAATCTCGTACTCTCGACTTATCAACCTGTCACCGAACTGTGGTGGTTTTTTGCTAAGATATCCACTCAAGCAAAGCATAGTTCAAGACTATGGATCACCTGTTGGTAAGTATCAGAAAAAAAAATCCATTTTTTTTTCATGGTTCCCAAACTAAGTGGGTTGTTTGCACTTTTTTTAAATCCACTTCGTTAGAGAGATAACAGCTGAACAGTCAAATTTTAAAAAGAGTGAGAAATCCAGCTAACAGATGTGTGCAAATATCGTTTACCATGACAAGTGTTGAATACTGTCGGTGTTGATCCGGTTAAGTAAACGACACCACCGTCAAAAATTAGTCTGATCAATAAGAATTACCAGGTATTATCTGTTTTAAATCTTTTAACCGCTTGAAATCTAACACCGCTAGAAAATGTGAAGGTGGTCGATGTAAACTTTTAGAGAATGAATCATGCATGTGCATCAAACAACTTTGGACCCTGGTTTGGTTGCGTGCTACTAAATTTCAAACGTGAGCGTGATTAATTGGTTGCGAAAGTTCCTCCTTAATGGTAATACTTGGTGATAAAGATTTAGGGGAAAATTTCCCCACTAGTATTTCTCCGTCGATAATCTGCATTTTACATCAAAAGAAATAGTATTTATGGCTAGACAGCTTTCGTCCCCCTTTCTAGATTTTTAGATGCAAAACAAAATTTTTCTTCTCACTCAGGTCTTTTCGGCGTGGTCCAGGGAGAAAAGGCATGTTAAATGGGTGAATTTAACACTGCTAGTGGTGTTTATTCAGTTGTCGAATTTGTGTTTGAAAGCTGTATTTGTTTTCTTAGTGGAGAGGGTGTTTTTGATCAGGTATAAAGATGTATTGCTTATAAATATTCAGTATTAGGACACGAGGTGATTCATTTGACCCACGTTGAATGGATATGCAAAGTGAACCCGTCTGTTATAAGCACAACGCAATTCTCTAATTCAGCTCTGGAAATTTTTTTCGACTGCGGCGTATTGCCGAGCTGGTACTTTTCAGAGAAGTCCATAAAGGCTTGACAACCAATTCACTTCCAAAGCAAAAGAGGTGCACAAACCACTACCGCTGCGTTTCGAGTTTTTTTTTCCGCGATGCATGTGAACATTTTTCCAAGTGCTCTTGGAGCCCGCGGTGTTGAGGCCGCTGATTACAGTTGCAAGTCGATGAAAGCGGTCAAGATCCCTCGAAAGGTAAGAAAGGTCTAAAAAACCACATTTTTGGCCCCGACAGTATTTCAGACATTTATTTTTACAAGAATTTGTTAGTGTAAGCGCTAATCTCATTTGAAACTGTCCGGGATAGCTTAATACACGCTGTTTCCGTTGCGTTAGCTTGTGTAATGACGTCTCTTGCAAACCGCCTTTTCTCGTCCCAGTTGTTTTATCTTGCGACACGAAAACGCTGAAAACAGATCGTTAAAAGACAGCTTAACTGCCACACCACTTAATCAACTGTTTATATTTTGATAGCTATTACAATTTTTTGAAGAATCCCTCTTGATCTATGGATAGTGTCAAAGTTATCCTTCAATTCAAAATGCCTTCAAGGCGCTCAGAGATTCGAGCAATTTGGTCACGCTCTTAGCATTGAACTGAAGTGAGTCGTGGCGGCTTGTTGTTATGTTTTTCCGGTTTTCTATTGGAACGTCATTCATTCATTCATTGAAAACTAGGGGAAGTGAGACGAAATTCATCGAAGTTTAAAACAACTGAATTGTATCTCAGAAGTGAATTACATTGCATCCATTAGGTGATGAAGACTAATGAAAGAAAATACTTGCTAGATACGTGTGCTTGCTTGTCGCGAGTTGCGAATTCTCTGTTGATGTCTACGAGGTACCTTGTTTTGAAGACATAAATCTTGAATCATTCCGGTATTTATTCCTTACCGCGTGTGCTAACAGGATTCCAAGGTGATTTAGTCGCAAAAGCCTTATCCCTCTTCGACTTCCGTACCCAATTTGCGTATGTTCACCGTCCATGGCCAGTGGCCATGAGGGATTGAAATAGCATACTTCAACAATTTTCTACCCTTTTTCCTCGTCATGGCGTTTTCTATGTCCAGCTGGTTCAAGCAAAGATTCCGCATTGTGTTCCGGCTTAAAAACTCGTATGTCGCCTTCAAACAATAGTCTGTCCTTGGTAGAAAAGTGTGGCAGGGAAAGAACTTCGGCTAATTATGAAACTTGAAACTGTGTGGTTTGAATAGTTTCGTACTTTGTGTGGTTAAAGACAAGCCACAGTTATGAGGGGTAAAGATAAAAAGCCCGCACAAAAAACTATACAGAGTTAGACATTTAACACTTTTTTTTTCATTCGAAATACAATAAAAGAATTCTCTCCTTTCTTATGCACATTTAGCCATTGCATAAAAAAAAAATTTTGTCACCGAAACGATGTCAAAAGTTTCAAAATGTTACGTGTCAAGTATTAAAACTCGACACCTATTACATTGTTTTTCCAAGAAGTCTTGACTGCTAATTCAAATATATATGTTAAATATTAGTCTTATAAACCTGTCCCTCTGGGATACCAATAACTTTTATTCGCATTGCCCACGTTTCTCAATCAACAACAGCTTCTATTTTAAGACGCACAAAAATTCTCTCTTTTGTTAAAAGTTCCAGCGAAAAATTGAATTTCTCCAACCCTAGGAATCCTCGTGAAGCGTTGTGACAACCACTTCGCACCACACGCGATCGATTTTGTCATAATTTGCTCACGATTAGGCGCATGTTGTTTGATTGTATAATCTATTACGAAGTGACAACAAGTGTTAAGCAAACAATATCAAAAGTCCGGCTGTTGCAACATGCATTCAACTGACTGATACATGATACTTCGATCTTCAACCTTGTAACCCTCGCTCGTTCGTTCGGGAACAATCATTGTATGATTCGCACGTGAAGTATAGCGTGCTATGTCGCAAACCTTTTCATGCGAGTGTTTTGGTGCAGAGGAGTGTCTCATTGAAACATAAGAGGTTACACTTTAGCATATAAATCCAGTGTGTAAGTCGATACTTTAAAGCCTTTCCGGTGGCCTTCCGATCGATCAGTGCAGCAAGCCATTTGTCAGTCTGATGTTTCGCACGTAAAAAAAGATATTTTGCATATCACTCTACGCGTATAAACAATGTATCAAAATTTTAAATGATTGCGAGAAAACGTGGTAACAATTCCGAACCGCAAAAATAACGCTTGGAGTCAGTCACTGAAGCATAAAGCAGAGAATTATCATAGATCATCACGCTTAAAGAAAATCTGACTCATTTTTCGGGGCAAGGAATCCTGGTGATTGATAAAGACTTGTACAGCTCAAGTTTTTCCTGTACACGAAGGACCCGTGACGCGAGAGCAAACTTCATCGTGTTTATTGGATTCACTTTATTTTTACTACCTTTTTCCAATAAAGTAACTTATAAGGAAGAGGCGAGAAAAAAAATAAGTATTTTCAAATCGGAAGGAAGCCAACTTTGTGCCAATAATTGGTACCTCTTAAAATCTTGGAACAAAAAACATTTTTGAATTCTCTTTATACCAGCGTCATTCGTAGAAGCCAAAACATTTTAAACATTGTCTACGTGTCGGAGAAATATGCAAATAGCTCTAAAAAGAACGAAGAAAAGGCAAGTTTTAACAAAAAAATTTTTTGTTCTTTTAGTTTTGTTCATGAAAATGTCTTCATCAGCGCCTTATTGTTATCTTTAATTCAGAATGATCTAAAATATGTCCGCGAAGTTGTCTAAGGTTTCGTGACTACAACCCAAACCATAGAGCCTTACTGAAAAGAAATAATTAGCATATAGATTATTTCAACGAAAGTTGCCGCTATGTAATTTTCTTAAGCTTTTAAGAAACAAAGAACTTCGTATTTCTGGCGACTTTAGCAGAAAAATGTTAGGGAACTTGAGCTCGATAGCAAATTGAGTGTAGACATGTTAGAGCAGCATGGGGCTTATGCTCTAAAATAAATAACATGATCTTGGAGTCCCACGACAAAAGCTTACATCTGCGGGGTTCTTTCAATGAGAATTATAATTTGAATAACACGCAAGAACTTCGTCGAAGGTATCATCATATTGGAGCTGCTTTGCGAGTGCTCTTTATAAAAACATTATTTAGCTTTCTTACACCGCGCACGAACTTGTTGATTCAAAGTTTGCTCCTAATGTTTGCTGAGAATTCACTTTAAGTATTTGTTGGCAAACAGAGGCTTCGCCGTCGTGTAACTCAATCTCAAATATTGGTGATGTTCTGTTCAATATTGATCTGTTTGGGTTCAAAATATCCGGTTTATCCTATGGGGTTAATTATATCGAGCAATTTTCTCGCCTTTCCAAATTCTAAGCACTTGTAAACAAGACACAATTACTGTGAGATCTTGCTAGAGCTGGCTAAACGCGCGTGGAAAGAAGCTCTTGAAAGATGAAAATTCAGTATTTCTAAAGGTCAGTTTCGAAACTACAACAGATTTGTTTGCCTCTGCCATAGAGAGGATAACATTGCAAGGAGTAAGCGCTTTCTTTTACTTGAGGGATTTCACCGGTCTCAGAGTTTCCTTGCATCGGGTGTAAAAGTCATTAAGACATCTCGCTGACATAATGAAATAAAAGAAGCCATTTATTGAATAATTAATCAAATCTGTTCAAAATTTTACGCTTTAAGTTGGAAACTCACCCAACAGAAAACTAGCCATGTTTAGCCTCAAATCTACTTTATGTTTACAAGCACTTCAAAATAAAGATTATCAAAAGATAAATGACCTCACAGAAAGCTTTCAGAGCGTCGCCCAACTCAAGCATTAACAAGTGTGTTACGGTCTACCAACTAACTTCTCATCACTCCAGAAAAGCCGATCATTTTAACTGATGTAAACATATGGCCTGTTCCTCAAGTGGGCGTTCTTTTGGGGGGCCTTTGCAATTTTCTTTGACCTAGAGTTAAAAGTCTCAGAAGCTTCATTTTGTTATGGTTCGCATGTGAACATCAAAGGGAACCGACATCTAATCTGGTATAATTCAGAGCACAAACCGTACCCTGCTCTAAGTCACGATTCAGGAAGCATTTGTCACTTTTCATTTGCCAATTTAATCACGCGTAGCCGAGCGAGCTGTACATCATCCGCGCTGTCGTTCTACTCCACGTGAAAATCGCCGCATCCTGACAGCGTCTACCTTCCCGGACATGGTTAGGTAGGATCGAGGTGCGCGAATACTTTTCGATTAAGCGTTTGACGGCTCTCTCACGCCCACTGCTTGGGCAAACAAAGACAGCAAACATACAAAAGGATCAGTGAAAATTGTGACAAGGCTCCGCCTGCCTGTTTATATACCATAGATTATTGGGTGTTGGATAGCATTATTATACGATTTGCTTTCTTAATCTGCCAATCGCCAACAAGGTGAAGTGTACACAAGTACTATAAAGCATCGGGGGGCCTCAATTGATTTGCAAATAATTGGAAACTTTAATACGACAGAAAATAATTAAAATCTGTCTGGCTTGCCACTCAAGCCCTTGTCAATTCCCAGAAGCATCTTTTGAAAAGTGATCGGTGCGACCTGATGGATCACAAAGCTTCGCCGCTGCACGAAATTTAAACCGTATTTGAAGTGCGTTCGTGAAGTAGATTTCCCTCAGGCGATAATTGGCGCAAAATCGAACACTTTGGCCGCTGTGGAGTGGAGTGAGTGTGTGGAAGGCATAACCTACCGTGACTGACTAACGTTTTGTGCCACCGACTGGTAGAGCCCGGGGTTATAAAACATTTAGCACCGACCGTGAATTAAGCTTAATTATGACGTCCCAGTTGGGCCCTATAGGTACGAACAGTACAACGCAAGCAGCGCCTAGACAAGCAGGTAGTAAGAGAAAACGCTCGCAAACTCGTGACCTGTCGCCACCATTGACTCCTCTATCTCCTTCCTCATCTCATTCAAAGAGAACAGAGAACGCTACATCCGCCTTTGAACTGATCGATTCCGAGGTAAGGATATAAGCTGTATATTCTATAAACTAAGTCAAGTGGTGCGCCGATCGCTGTTTGCACTTGTCAAAATACACTTGATCCGCTCAGTAGAACCTGTAAAGAGGTGTTCGATCATTTCACAGACTCTCTAACTGACGTCTCTTCGATTCATCCTATGGCGGTGAGAAAATTTCCCAACAGCTTTGAAAGCTTCCCTCAATTGCGAGCCGATGTCGTAAGTGCGCCTAGCTAGTGAGGGTCACATCAGTAGCAATAATACATCGCGTGCTATTTTCATAAGATAATAGAGTTATTAAATCCATATGTGTTTCCTGTCTTCCTAGGATCGAGTCCTTGGGCTCCATGGTGTAAGCACAGTTA
This sequence comes from Pocillopora damicornis, assembly GCF_964200805.1. Taxonomy (NCBI): domain Eukaryota; kingdom Metazoa; phylum Cnidaria; class Anthozoa; order Scleractinia; family Pocilloporidae; genus Pocillopora; species Pocillopora damicornis. The sequence continues at coordinate 536,905 of NC_142681.1, read as the reverse complement.
GTGGAACAGGAGTCGTTTCTTCGCCATCAGCCAATGTGACTAGCGCTGGTTTAGTGTCCTCGTGCGCCCCTCGTCTTTCACACACACCACCTCACGACTTTGTCCTCTCCTCGCCGATGCAGCCACAAACGCACCAATATTATGCCCCGCAATACAACCCTTTGCATTATCAACAACAACAGCAGCCAAGGTTCGACTTCACGCACCCTCTCGAACCTTTCCAAGCAGCACATTCATCACAATTCGGCAATGGTCCAGCAGGATTTCACCCAGTATCAGCAGGAGGAGCACATCAACCCTTAGCTGGCCCAACACATCCTCAACCTTCACAGCATCAAGCAAGGCATCCTCTCCGAGCCCGCTCTGAGGTGGAAGCTTTACAACAAGTACACATGAACCAATTTGCTGGAGCGGCCATGGAACACGCGAGAAGGAGTAGAGAAGAACTTTACTCAGCTGTTAGGCGGCCTGATATGTTTGACATGATAGGACCGGGTAACATTCAAGAATCTCAGGTAAAGTACTGTGTCATCTTTTTCCCTTTTAGCCACACACCACGTATTTTACCTCTAATTCTTTGCCTCAAGAATATCAACTTTGCGATAACCACGCTCCTTGTTTCCTCTCCGCCATTTGCACACTTCGTGACGCAACACGGGAACAAAAATGCGACGGCAAAAAATCGCAAAAGAACGTTTCACGCAAAATAATAATCTTAGCCTTTCCTCAGTCACAGAACTGTAACATTTGTGCGAGAGATAAAGAGCATTGCGAGATACCGCCGAGTAATAAACCCACATGTACACATCTGCGATCAAAAATGTCAGTTAGGTGGTGAATGATGTTTCACAGTTAGCACATGTAAGCAAACTACATCGGAGATACGACAATCTCAAGGTCAGGGACAAGTGACAATTTCGAGTCCCCCGGTCAATATTATCTTATAAAGCCTGTAGCGTTATTCCTGACGCGGTTATAGCCGACACTCAACGCAAATTTCCTTTCTATTTTCCTATCTACACATAACTGAGGCTATATTTGTCAGCCCTTCGACTGCCTTATCACATTTTGGGGTTGCCTTCGAAGTTTATTCGTTATGTTAAGCGATGAAAAGTCGTGCGGTGTTAGTTTGTTTTTATGAGTTTACTGGAGTCGTGTAAAAGTTTGATGACTGAGAAATTTGCTCCCCACAACTTGGAACAATGTGCGTGTTTTTGTGAAACAGTTGCGGTGATCAATAACACGAGAGCCGGACTGCATAAGTCACGACAACAACATTACTCAAAGAACTCTCTAAAGCATGGAAACAAAACGGATTGAACAGCCTGAAATCCTGTGGTTTGAATACGAATAGCTTTCTTCACTTTTGTTCGCTCCAAACAGTTTTCTCCGCGATTTTGTTGATGTTAATGAGTGAAGTTTCTGGGGGCTATTTTCATAGGAAACAAAGCTTTCAAAATGCTAACTACTCGCTCACCAACCCCTGACAAACGATTTGCTTCACTTAATGTTCTCCAGGTGATAGGTCTTCCAGGTGAATATTACTCGTGGAGAGAAAAAAGATATAAGTATCCTCTAACAAAAGATTTTATGCGTGGCTTCCTCAACACTGTGGGATCAAAATGAAAGAAAGTATTTCATAGGAAAAGCATTTAAACGAAGCCTAAAATTTACATCTTGAAGTCGTAAAGTACCCCATGCGGGGAGGAGACGTAAATAAATTCGAAACACTCGGTTATCAGCGAGAATTTACAACGGAAAAATTTAAACACCGACACAGCGAGGTGAAAATCACTTTCCTATCAAAGATTCTTTTAAAGAAGAACGCGAAAGAGATCCGGTAGTACACGGGCGAAAAGCAAGCAGTAAGGAACACGAAGGATACATCAGCGTAGCGAATGATTTTCTTTTGGCGTTTATAACCGCAAAGAACTATTATATGGCAAACGTTGGATGAAGAAAGATGTTTTGTGTTAAAAACGATAAAAATATATAGCATGGTGGGGATTCTTTTGACTACATTTTACACATCTTTTTGTCTTTCTCAACAGCCTTCTCAGTTTGCTTCCATGGCGCGCGTAGCGCAATCAATAAGTTTCTGTATCGTGGTTCATGGCTCAGTTATGTTTAGACGGACTTAACTTTGGGCTCGCAGTGGGGAGCAATTAATGAAACAACCACAGTACTGCTCACCCCGTGAAAAACTCCACTCAAAATATCCGACATATCGATTGTTTGACACCTTCGTATTCTGTCAGCAGGAAAATTTAAGCGCTTAAAGAATTCCTTCTCAATGATCAATGCGCCAGCTGATGTTTACACTCGTACGGCTGTGTTTAGCAGTTTGTTCCATTCGTGTTTCGTTTAATGACATAAATCTTGACCCTAAAGTACTTCACAGCCACTTCTAAAAGTGTGAAATACCACTGTGTTTCCTAATCTCATTTACTTAGTTTGCGTAAAGCTTTAAAAGTGATTTTCAAGCACGCGAACAAAGCCATCTATTGATCGCCTGCGAAGAGCGTTGCGAATATTCCTTCGTGATAATTACGAAACAGAAATTGCAAGTCTCAGGCATCCGGCCAAGTCGCGCTCGAGAAATTACAATAAAAGGGCGGAAAGCATTAAATAGATCTGAGGCTTTCAAATAAGAACGAAGCGATTAGCGAACCCATTTTCAAGCCCAATAACACATTTTTTCTTCAAGCAAAAACGTTTCCTTTTGATCTCCTTGGCGCGCTTTTGCGCGACACTCAAATTTAGAAAGTTTGACTACTGACACAGGCGAATGATATTTCGAATAACAGTGGCACAAAAAGGAAAGTGAAGTATTATAGAAACAAGAAAAGTTTTTATAAATATCAGAAGTATTTCTCAGAACAGAAATTTTAAAACTACGCGAGGGTATTCTCTGTAATTAGATAAAGACTTAAGATATGTTATGCACAAAACCTCAAATACGAGTTTCATTAAAATTTTATTCCTTGATCCAACAGAACCATCGATCTTCAGCTCTGAGCAGTAAGAACGGTGAACTTCAACATGGACATCACAATTCTCGAGAAAGTAAGCTCAATTTCATTTAGCCACTCCCTATAGTTTTAACATTAGCGAGGCTTTTATTTGTGGTGTTTATGTCTAAGAAAATAATTGATATAAGAGAAAAATCATGAGTGCTCGTGTAAGTCTTCGATACAACTAAGTTGCCTCTGTTATTGTACGACGAGGTAAAAATATTGTAACATTTAAACTTAGCAACGTTGGGATCAAATTTCCACCAGATAGTTAAAATGAATAACTTTGTTCTATGAAATTAATATTTAAATCTTTATGTTCGTATTTGTGACTACAAAGGACATAAGAAATTTAGGTCAAGGAGTTTTCCTACTCGTGGCAAAAAAGCTTCAACTCCTTTGTAAGTTTTTCAAAATTGTAGTACAACTTGAGTAATCTTTCTTGATTTCAAATCATTAAAAAGCTCTCTTTGAATTCGTATTAGATAAGCTCGGAGGAAACGGAAAATGTTTATCAGCAGACTTTGCGTAGGACATTCGTTTTATATTAGTGATTAAAGAAAGATTTTATGCCAAACAAAAACACCATCAATCTTTTCAATCTTTCGCTCCTTGTCAAAGATATTTATAAGTCCATAGAGGTTTTCGTGTCACTTTTAAATCGAACTTCTTTCCTCTTCAATAGCATCATTCCAAGCTTCTAAAACTACACCTCGAATTTCGTCAATACCATTTTTCTTAAATAAAATAATCCGGTAAAATTATTTATCTTTTCAATCATTAGTGTAGAGACAATATTTAGCTTTGGTCATCGATCTTCCGTTGACGAGAAATACAACATAAAATATTGAAAGAATGGATATTCCCACACCAACTGAGGCAACTGAATTGAAAAATGAACTTTACAGTTGCGACTTCCCAGGGCACTTTAAGCCGCTATGATGAAACAGTATTATCTATTTAATAACTCGAGGGGAAAGTCTTCCCTTGAAATTTCGTCATCATTCATTGCTATTAAAAAGTGAAATAATACTGACGATTTATTTCGGTATAAAATTTAAGGTTTGAACTTACGCAAAACTGATTTTCCTGAGGCGTACAAAAGTAATTTAAAAGTTTGCTTCGTCTCTTGAAATCTTAATTGGCCTATTTTGTGTTTACTGTTCTCAAATAATTATTTCTTGGGCGTTAAATTTGACTTCAATTTTGGAGTGTTCTCTGACAAAATATTTGTATTTGAAGGCAACCGTTTGTGGAAGTTTTACTCAAATTTTTTCTTCTATGTATTATCTAATAGTGTCATCAAAGAGACTCACAAAATGCTTTCGAAATACACGCTATGTTTAAATTTGTAAGCATGAGTCACCTTGAACTTCGAGAAACAATCTAGTTATGAGTTTTTTTTTTCCTCCACGAAATAACATATTAAGTAAGTGAGCAATCAGACTGTAGTCGATGTGGACTTAACATTCTGTCAAGAACAGCGTGAGTTAAACCACAAGTTTATTAACAGTGCATCAAAATCTTTGATGATATCCCAATCTATCTCTGAAGTCTCAACTGGACATTTCATTTATTTACTTTTGTCATGCTGGCACATTGTCACGAGTCTTAGAAAACTTATCAAAAACTGTCAGTATACGGAGTAAACGCCATCGGCGACAATTATATCAGTGCTTCTTGACTGAAACTTTATTCCGTTAAATAGTTTATTGAAACTCGGTGTCTTTTTCCGAAAGGAGTTCAGGTGACAGAGTTGTCACTCAAATGCCGCGACTCGACAATTATTTCATTCTGCACCCTCACAACCTTTAATTTACCACCCGCGGTTTCACTTCTCGTCTTTCCAAGGCGAGACTTTTTTTGTATTATATTATTATTATTATTATTATTATTATTATTATTATTATTATTGGTATAATTAGCATTATTTCAGTGGTAATTCCAAAGAATATTACAACATCTGCCTGAAAAGTCGCCCGGAAGCCGTTGAAAGCCGCTTTTTAAGTCGAAATGAATCAGTGTACAGGTGGGAGACAGAGCTATAAATATTTCATGATTAAGTTGAAGTCTGTCCGGATATTTGGCAGAGAGAGAATACAAGGTTGTTCATGAGGGTGACAGCACGTTTTACAGGAGAATTAAAGAAAATAAAATTGCCAACACGTGAATTCTAGACAAAAAACCACCAACTGCCCCGGAGTACAAAAAAAATCACGTTATTTACGTGAGGATCCACATTTTCGACTTGTTGTTCCACGACTTCCTTTTGTTCTTTCCAGTCTACGCTAAAATTTTATTTTCTTTATTAAACGTGTTTACTTACTTTCCTTTTTTTTTTTCCTCAACATCACTTGCTGACCGACCGGTAAAGTTATATGACCTTGAAGATACATTGTTTATTGCATAAACAAATCATCGGGACTCACAAATTTTTCTCACCGGGGGTTCAAAAAAGTAAGAGAACTAAAACAAAACATATCCTTTCCGCAGTAGAATCATCCAAAATCAGATCACTTTTCGCCTGCGTCATATAACCAGTGTTATAAAACAGCTCAGTTTCGTTAAAGTTGGCTTAGTGGACCTCTAGTTATTACACAATTTAATTTTAAGGAATTTAGTATTTCGAGTAATTGATAGTATCTCCAGAAATCTTACCAGGTAAACAACACAACAACAGAAAATCTCTTCAAGAAAATATGGCCGCATCTTTTCCTTTTAATACAATTCACCTATACATATAAGTAAGCAAACAACTCGAAAACAACAAAATTAAAATAAAAGACTATTTGTTTGCATATCAAGTGCTTTAAACATAATTGTCTCTATCGGTTTGGCATTTCGTGCACAATGTTCGAACTGCTTGAACCGTGAAACCAACTCAAGTGCTAAAAATACCTTTATAAAACACTGCTTAATCAAGCTGACGCCACAACAAGTGTTATTAAGGCTCTCTAAGTTGTCGGCATCTTTTGTGAATTTGTAATGCCGTCGTTATGTGCTTGCAACATGTCTTATTCGTGTTCCTTAATAGTTTGTATACTGACAGGGGCGGAACGTTTTCTTACATCGCTGTTTGACCACATTTGTCGAACAAAAAGGAAGTTCTTCTTTGTCTGATTTTGAAAGCAACCATTTTACAAAGTCACATTTTTTACCGTATGTGCGGTCGCCAAGTGTTGTGTAGCACAGCCGGCAGACAAAACTCCAATTTAGCCTTTCAAATTAACACCATGTTTTTTCAGGCCTCCCTTTATTCATTTCAATATTTTAAAACCTAAGTGTTACCTAGTAACGTGTCAAAACTGAAATGGAGACACTTTCACCTCTCGCCTTCATTGTTCTAAATTACCGTTACTTGCTTTTACGCGCACAGTAGGTGTTGTTAATTGGTAACTCTGCAACAAGTTTTGCTGAATGTGTTGATGTTTTACAACACTATAGGTTATTTATGATAAGTGCTAAGTACTACGAGTTGATTCAAATTAAAACCACTTTGGACGAGATTTTAACGCCACGTTCTTTATATTTTATAGTGTGTTATTTTAAGCCAGTTTGCCTTGCAGCTATAATACGGTACTTGTTTGGTTAAAACGCTGCCCATTAGATGCTTCAGTGATCAACATGTGTAAATTCAGCTGTAGGGGGAGAGCTTGGTGAACCTCGCCGGTTTTACATGTGTCATTGTCTTCTGCCAGTCTGCGTTTTGACATCATTCCCCGACACATTTCCAAACGAATGATTTTAGAGAAAGTTCCAATCATGACTCGATAAAATAATTTTCCACAAAATGCCTGTAGCATTATTTTCCATTTTATTTCAATTTTTATCAGATACGTTGCAATTTTTTATCTGAGGTGCACATTCAGTATGTGTTCATTTTAACTAGTTTCCATCAGTGCAAGTGAGATTGATATAATACCGATCACGACAGTCTTGAGTCAGTTATGTCTCTCATACAAGTTCTCTGAAAGATTAATATCGGGCAGTACGGCCTGAGGGAGTAGGAGGGAACATTTCACAAATCACTATTGGTTGTTTGGAACCACAGTTTAGAAAAAATGCGGGAATCATTTTACAGAATAAAACTGTGATTTCGGAACTGTTTTATTCCTTTCAGGCGCATTACCTTTCATTTCCTTCAAAAACTAAGAAAAACGAATTAAAAAAATCAATAATCTAGCGAACTATAGCCCCTCTAATAAAAAATCTAATCCATAAATTTTTTGCTATACATCCGAGTTTATCCATTTGTGTCAAACCAACAACTGTATAATTCGTTGTTGATGAGTGTTTGTCGTTTGTTTTGATCAATACCGGTTCCGAGGGCTTTATTCTTTAAGCTCAGACTCAGGCTTACAAATGATCGTTATTTTATAAAACTTTATTAAAAACACAGTGTAATATGTGAAAGCCTATGGATATTAAAACAGGGCTTTAATCTCACCGCCGGACAATATTTTCCAGATTTAAAAGCCACCATTACATTGAAGAGGCGTAACCAGCCTTTGTTCCTAAAGCATCTTAAATCATTAAAAATATTGAAATAAACCTGATGTTAAAGAAATAACAGTTACAGATTCCACCTGATTTTTCTAACTTTCCCTCCAGCCATACTTTACTTTATTTAAAAAACATGGTACGTATGTTTTTTTCATAGTCGATCACTTTTCGCTTGGTTCCAGTAATTTTTCCGCGTTCTCAGCTCAAAACACATGGAAAAGCTTCCTCACTTAAAATTTAGGATTAATTAGGTGTTTATTGTTTCAAAGAAGCACCTTCAAGGTGTTTCTTTAAGAAGGAAAATGGACAAAAACAAAATATTCCGATGTAAAAAACGTGAATCGTATTAAAGAAAGTGAAAACAAAGCCTGCAAAAAGTTAGTAGCCACAATAAAAAGTGTTCAAGAACGTGAGTTGTATTCATGTAGTTTGCTTTACAGCAATGAAAAATTGAAGATAAGTGAAAACAGAAGTTTACATCGAGCAAATGTAAAAAAAAAAACAACGACACTTGGAGCGCAAAAAAACGCGAATTTCAATTCAAGCAAACAAAAACAAAAAAGAGTTGGAAGAACTAATCGAAAACGTTATACTGATAACATCATGTGAAATGGGATGTTTACCATGGTACGATAAAACATGAGTGAAATGGGAACGCAAGCAAAAAAACGAATTTCACTGAAAGCGGGATTAGAGTTGAGATGTAACAATGAGAGAAAAATCTTACATTTATGCTGAAAAAAATGGGAGGAATCATTAGAATTTCACATGATGTAGAAATGGGCTTGCCAAACGGTTTTAAAGCAAAATTAGCAATTTGGGGGTCCTGGATTCTTGTAATTAAAGCTGAAGCCCTAAATACATTCACTCGTAAATCAGTGATTTTTATTTTTCAACATGATCTTAAAACAGCATAAGATTTTTCTCATACACTTTTTGGGTGATAATCGGTGTCCCCCATGTTAAAACTCACACAACGATGCAAGGTGGCAATAATTTTCAGAGCCTGTTCAAATTTAATTTGAGCTATAAACCGCCGCAAGCTTTGCTTGTAAAAGCACTTAGCAAAGGATACTTGGACACTTGTCTGGAATAGAATTTGTCTTAAGCCCTTCACAACTAACCTTGTTAAGATTATTTGTCAAGTCTTGTAAACCATCATATTCTTTCTGTACTAGTTTTTTTTCCTGACAAATCTACTTGTTCATAATTTTTACATAAACTCATAGGAATCTTCCATTTACACTACAGGCGAAAGCATATGAAGGAAAACTCAATGATGAAAACGTGGTTTGAATATCTTCCACTCATGATTTCCGTTATCTTTTCTTTAGGTCACAGCAATAAAGCAAAACACATTGAGCGTGATTCCCGCGAGGAAGCAGATTCCGACAGTCCTGTCCATCCTTCTGACGTGTTCTGTTGTGTTCCAGGCCGATTGTCCCTTCTAAGTTCCACCTCAAAATACAAAGTCACTGTAGGAGAGATACGTCGGCGACTTTCTCATCCCGAATGTTTGAATGCTTCGCTGTTGGGTGGCGTGCTTAGGAGGTAAATTCGGATAACCAACGACAAATTTGAAATTTTTTTGTTGGGCCGAATTGTTTAAGATACAGAGGTTACGATTAGGATTACTTAAGATAGACAGGTACTTTTATCTCTACCTATATTTTCAGTAGAACTTAAAAGTAACTCCAACATGTTTTACTTTTAAATTAGGGCGAAGTCTAAGAATGGTGGTAAAAGTTTGCGTGACAAGTTAGAAAAGATCGGTTTGTCACTTCCGGCTGGAAGAAGAAAAGCAGCTCAAGTAACGCTACTTACGTCACTTGTAGAAGGTAATTTTGGAAAATAAGTGAACTTACTAAATTTAGTTAAATATGTATAACCTAGTTTTAAATTAGTTGCGAGAACTTTCTGTTAATTGTTGAAACAATCCGGGATTACTTTCATTTTGCTTTACCTTGCTCTGTGATTGGTTCAGAAAACTAGCGCCATCCTCAACCAATCAGACGTAAAACGGATACCAGTCGTGTATAGATCACCCGCGTTTTCCCGCGCTTTTGGTAGTTTGCTTGTTTTTACCATGAGTTCTCATTGGCTAATTATTATGTTATCCCTAGTTATGATTGGCCATTAGTTGGCCCTTGCGATCTCTTAAGTTCTAGTTTTTCGACAATCAATTGAAAACTGATCAACTACACTCTATGACTCGTCGGAAAATCAGATATAAAACTAAAACCAATCGCGACTCAGCCTTCTGTATGCTTACGCTACAGACAGATTTCTCGTAGTACTTTGAGTTAGCTAAAGCACCTGTGGGTATTTTCATGATTGCTGTTGTGACTACTGTAGTTTAGTTTTGTTATACATTGCACACAGCGGTTATTGACCAAAACTTCCACCAAAAACTATCGCAAAGACGCATTTTTTGAACGTTGGATCTCATTTTAAATAACTATTGAACAAAATATGCTTCGTTAACTTTCTGTTTCTATGTGCCCACATTTTTTTTTTAATTTCCGCCCTATTTTTTATGTAATTTCTGTTTCCTTGTCACAGGTGAAGCAGCTCATTTAGCTGCTGATTTTGATTACGTGTGTGAATCAGAATTTCCCGCAGCTCAGCTGGCCGAGCGACAGTACAGACAACATTCAGAACCATCAGAACAGCAAGCAAGAAAAAACGCAATTCTTGCAGCAAAGTACGTAACACTTTGTTAACCGAGACTACGTAGTTCAAATAAAATACATGTAGTGTGTTCCTAGTTCACCATGTAGTTTTCTACCTCAATGTTGCCTTTCCAATGAAACTAATATATGCATACTAAGAGAATAACGTCTCATGTACCACTGAGGGTCTTTCTCACTGATTTTAGTGATTTATACGAAGTTTTTAGGTATGTTAGGCCAAATATTTGTCAACGCACCTTGAAGCGCGTGCTTTCTGTTTCGCGTTTCGCTTTGTGTTTTTCATAGAACGGAAAACGAAGTATTTCACGCAGGCCAGAAAGAAGTGCGAAACTGACAAAGCGCGAAACAAGCAAACAGGAATTAGAACAAAGTTAATGCCAAAGTTCAAATAACTCGACCTTAAAATGGCTTCCTATATAAATAGGTGCAAGTCACATTTAAATTCATTCATTCTCTAGATGATATCATGACTTAAGAGACATGAGGAAGATGTCTGATTGACGTTATTTTCTCTCTTTTGTAGACAATTGACAAAGGAACTACAAGATATTCTTGCACAGGACCCCTATCCTAAGACCAGGTTACCCAACAGTAACCTACCAGATTCCATATTACGTAGTCTTAACCAGTTTGGCTTAGTGACCCACGGTTTTGGTTCACCGGCGATAAACGCGGCCATGAATGCCTTTCAAGCTTACCTAGGAGAACTGCTTAAATTCCATGAAGGAAACGGCGTCAGTACCGGAAGTAGAAATCAAAACATTGTAAAAAACGGCGAGCCCTGAGTCAACAGATAAATATTATTCACTGTATATTTAGAAGAAAAAAGAAATAGAATTTGTATCCATCTCCTAGTTTAGATAGTGTATTATTACAGATGGGCTTACGAAGCTTCCGTCCCAGGACTATAAACGTGTATAGAATATATTATAATCATAGAACAGAGCCAAGATTTACGATACTTTCTTGACACAATGATATCTGACAAAAACTGACAAGGGGGGGTGGGAGGGGGATTGTACACATGACGAATTAGTATCACATTATTGCTGTTGTGTATGAAATATATTTAAGGCTCAGCAAGGACTGAAATTCAAACGCTAAATATTATGGTTTATTGTGGCTGTTAGTCGCTGTTAATTTCATGTTGCAACCGGCATGTTGCGGACTGAACCATTCTCCAAAAAGAGCAACACTTAAAATAGTCCAAGTAAACATTCCGAAGACTTTCAAGCTATTGCAACTTAAATTATCGGAGAGAGGACAATTTGAAATTGTTCATAAAAAGAGGTTTGTACGACTGGAGGTTTGACAGATGTCACCAGTCATACAGAGATGTTACTTTATCATCTTTGGAATTCACCTCCGAGACAAAAAAAATTCAACGAATAAAACATTGTAAGATAAATAAATAAAGGATGCCCATATTTAGGCGCTGGTATAAATTTCTTGTTTTTTTCATAATTAGTGGTTTTTATTTCAAGACGTTAGGGTCTGTACTTTGAATGGTTGATTAAATTAAACACACATCTCGTCAAGAATTTTATGGTTTGATTTTTTAAGGGGGTAGGTCCGATTTCAGCGCCAGAGGTAACTTTCTGGAAATGTCAAGGAATTTTTTAACGCAAGATAGCTTGTGGGTATCGGCGAGAATAACTGTTTCACTTACCAGGTGATCTATAAATTTTGAGCAATCCTTAATGCACAATAAGAAATAACTACACAACATAAAATACTGATATTTTCAAGCAAGTCAAAAACGAAAGACATGTTTGCTTTTTATAAGTAAAACCAGTGCAACAGTCAGAGAATGAGGGAATTAATGGAGGCTGGGTCTCCTTCACTCGTCATGCAACGGAAATGATGAATGATGTACAAAGCACTAGCGAAAGTTAACTCATAAATACTTTCTCATGAAAGAGAGTTCTTTCGTTGCTAGTGACAAATAAGGAACTTAAACAATTCAGGTTCATCTTTTCAGGAGAACAAACTAAGGTTTAACTGAGAGAACACAACCATTAGAAAAGGTTTTAAAGTATAATATAAAAGTAACAGATTGAGAAGAGTAATCCCCATCGGATATTAGACGAATATCAAAGCTACGAAGAACACTGATTAATTGTTAAGTCAAAATGCAAATGCTAAAACGCCGCTCTGAAATAGAGCAGTTACTGTACGATCACATTTTTGAGCTTCGGTCATTAGCTCTAAATTTCTCCAGCCCTTGTCATTTTTAAGAAAGCCCTGGAGGGACTAATAAATCAGATTTCAAAACATTCTTGGGAACAAGACAAGCTAAGGGAGGAGTTTCTCGTGGGGGTTTCGAATCTCCTCCCCAGTTTTCTTGGCAGTTAAAAATGGAAACAAAATATACTTGCAAAAAGTTTCAGAGAAATCTCACGACTTTGTGGACTAAGTTTACATTGCCATGTACATTCAATGGTACGCGCATTTACCCCATGTAAGAAGCGATATTTCGGTTAACTAACTGTTTGATTTAAACCTTATGCTCCCAAAAGTGTTATATTTTTAATGGGTTTTTAGTGAGTAAACTTCTCGGGAAAACGGGCAATTTTGTAATCCAATTCTTGCTCCATTAATCCCAGACCGTGTGAATCCCAATCGGTTCCAAGCACATGTTCCCATCTGGCGAAATAACACTCCACATACTCGACCACCAACTGTCTGTGAACGTGAAAGGTGACAAAAGAACCCCTGTGTAGTTTGAAAACTTTGTGTACGGTTACGTATGAATCATGAGTCGTCCGTCTTGAGTCGCTTGTCCACGGAATCCTCGTCGGTCGTTTCGCTCTGCAGTTTCCTCTTTTTACTGTTTTGATCTGTTTTACCAGCAGAGTTAAAAAGCACTATAATGGTGGTCATGTTATCACACCCTGACCCGTCCCCTGCGGTGTCTGATGCCAAACAAGAATCGAGTAGCTGAAAAAAAAGAGCAATAAAAGTAATTGTGAGGTAAAACGCACTCTCAAGCCACACATATGATGCCAAGGATATTTTCAGTCGACAATGAGTAGGCAACTCACCGGATACCTTTCTGTGTCTCTTCCAAGAACTACAAAGACGACTCCATCAGACGAGAAATTTACTGAAATTTCTAAAACGAACGCCAACGAAACTTCTAAGAATACAAGGACTATGCCCTTCATAAAGGGCACGTCCGAAACCACCTCGCTGATCCTACAACTCTACAAAGCTACGTCCATAGAACGATCACACGGCTGACTATACGCATATACAGCACTGATTAAGACTCGGACCACACGACTGATCTTAGAAAACTAGTTTGCTGCCTTGGAGCAGAGCGTTCTGAATAGTTGTCAATGATGCAGAGGATCACCATTAATAAATCATGACAAATTTATGCCACTCAAGTCTAACTTGCCCATATAACTGACCAATCATTTTTTTAAATGTAAAGCTGACTCAATACACTCAACTACGAGGTAATAACTTTAGGTTGTCAGTCATTGCTACCGACACCAGTCTTTCTCAGGACTAGCTGGTTCCCTCCCCCCTCGCTTCAAACCCTTTAGTGAATAAACACGTAGGTTTACCTCTTCACAAATCTGTGTAAGGTTTGGTTTACCGTTCTTCCTCTGTTCTCGTAATCTGTCTGACACAAAATCTACCACTTCTTGACTTCCTTTCACATTCCTAGAGGACAAAAAAATTAGGCCTTGAAGGAATCATCTTAACTCAAAACTTACATTTGTTACAAAGAGTACACAAGTTAGGTACGTTTTGCACGCCTAGAAGCCCGTCTGTGGAGGTTGTCACGGTTTCGACAGAATGAAGTGTTCTAGAAATGTTGCTTCTCTGTCTGGACGGAGTGCTAATCTATTGCATCCATTCTCTGACTACTCGTTAGAGTCCATGTATACTTCTGGGTGGAGAGAAGCACTTTGGGAAAAAGAGTGTTTTGCTCAGGAACACAACACGCGGAAAGGGCTAGAGGCTCAATGTGAATGTTAACTGAGTCTGCAAGTGAGCGCAGTATCCCATCCATGCAGAGCTTACCTCAGTTTCTGTAGCATGAAGCGACACGTAGTATTTTTGTACTTTCTCTAAATGGGATACTGATCCCTAGCAATGTTACTCCTTAAAATTTCACAAGGCTTCCTGACAATTCACCTCTAACACTTATACTCCTAGCTGTAGAGAGTACAGTGTCTTGCATAAGGACACCCCAAAATAACCCGCCACGTGTCTAACCCGAATCTCTCAATTTGGAGTCCAGCACACTAAGCGTTAAGCTACCTCGTCTACCCTTAGCTCAAGGTTTAAACACAGACTTATCAATCTAGAGTCTAGTGCGCTAGTAATATGGACAATAGTATTACTTACCATATTCCATCACAAGCGATTACCATAAACTCATCAGCCCTGAAAGAAAAGTGTCTCAAATCAGTAACAACTAAAGAAAATTGAGCTGGTAAAAGAATTATACATAATATACTTTTTAAGCAAATGAAGATCATCGCAGTATATACTCAACTTAAGCAGTTGAGAAATAAGGCCTGAAAAAAATTCAGGCCTGAACGGGAATCGAAGCCATGACCTCTGCACCGGTATCGCAGAGGTCATGGGTTCGATTCCCGTTCAGGCCTGAATTTTTTTCAGGCCTTATTTCTCAACTGCTTAAGTTGAGTATATACTGCGATGATCTTCATTTGCTTAAAATGTATTTTCCGCAGTACAAATATATGACTTTCATGTATTCTTATCACATAATATACTTTATAGTTTAGCAAAGCCCTTACTCAGTTAACTGTGTTTGTTTGACGTCAGGCATTGCAGTGATTTGCTGTTCGTGTGCAGATAATTCTGTTTGTAGTTTATAACTATGATCACCTGAAACAAAACAAACGAAAAAAATAATAAAACTTCAAAAAAAACAAAAAAAACTAAGAAATGTTTTGCACCTTTTTTTTTTTTTTCTAAATTCAATATTAAAGACTGCAAGGTTGTGAGTTGTTTAAAAACTTGGACTTCAATATCACCTAATCAATTGTCAGTCTGAAACAACTGTGTACACTACAGTTCAAAGTTCTACTTAGTCCAATAGTTTATGTCTGGTTGCATACACCTTAAGAGCCCTTTTTCACAGTCACCTTGTAGCCGAAGGAGACCAAGTGTCTCTACACCAAATGCTTCGTAATTAGCTGAAGAAGACAGAATATCTCTACACCAAATACTTCTTAATTACAAAAATCAATCAGAACAAAAGTAAACATGACAAGCAGCCAGTGGGAACTCAAAGTAAACACAAGCCAGTCGCCACAAGCAAGATGAATGCCAGTGATCAAGTGGCTATTGGGTTTAGTTTTACATCTCCTAGGTCCAGAGCACTGTGCAAATTTTCTTGACCAACCACAGAACTCAGTAAAATGAATTCAACTCCTTCAATTACAGAATTAAACAGGGTATTCTCTCAACAAACCTAATGCTCTGGACAGATTTAACCCTCCATTGACTCTTCCTTCACAAGTTACTTTTCCGCCTGCTTTGTGGATTCTATTAAGTTCATGTTCATCCTCGGGTTTGTGGTCCATGGACATTTCTAAAGCCCTACCATTTCTACACAAAACACAACGTGAATCACCAACGTTGGCAACAGTTAATTGATTCTCCTGTAAGAAAGCTACAATTGCTGTAGTGCCACTGTCATATCCAACCTATAAAAAAAGAAGCAGATATGTCTAAACAACCAGTGGTTCATCAAAAACGCTGGTTTAAGTTACATAGCGGCTGTGTCAAAAAGAGTTCTTAAGAGTTTCTCCTTCTCCGTTGAAGGGTCTAGCTGTACCTGCCTTCCCCCGAGAGAGTGGGGGCAGGGATGAAGGGATAGAGACTCCTCCTGATTCTTGGTAGGAAGTCACCTTCAGCCCTTGGGGAAAATGATAAAAACAACCTCTATTCACCTCATCTGAGCCTGGAGGAACTTCATTGCCATCATCTGCATCATCATTAGAATCATCCTCCTCATCGTCATCCTCCTCATCATCATCATCATCATCATCATCATCATCATCATCGTCATCATCACTGTCATCATCATTATTATCTTCAGTCCCAGCTGATGCACCAGCAAATTCTTTTTCATTGTGACTATTCCCATACATACTTGAACACTTGTTTTCAGCTTCTTCTTGTTCAGGTTGTTCCTCATTCTTACTCTCATCATCCAAATCTCTTTTTTCCTTCTCCTTATCATTGTTAGCAACATCTTGAGTAGAATTTGTGCTAGACATGGAGCCTTCTTCTCCATTCTGTGAGCCATTTTCTTTAACCTTATCTTCTCCTTCCTCTGAAGAAATAGTTAGACAAGAAAGCTGAAATTTTCCTCTTGAAAACAAGAAATGACCTTGAAATAGAATTTTAATAATCTTCCTGGATAAAGTTAACAGATTCTGACTTACTAACGGAGAGACAGACTGATATTCTGACTGATCTACTGATGGACCACCTGAATAACTGACTGGGAGTGGTAACACTTCAAGTCCCTTCATGCTATAGAAACTGAGATAATCTCAGGCAGTGTGGGCCTCTTAGCTAAGTCCTGACTCTTTAGATTAGTTCCCAGTAGAGAGCAGCTAAGGCCAATCGCTGCAAAATTTCAGGTCAAAAGAAGCGACCTGTCAAACCTTGAAAAACTTAACTATGTCAAAAACTTTGTCCACAATTGTTCGTGAAAAATAAGAAATGCTATTTATCATTTCCATTTACCATTTACCATTTTCAAATGCTATTTACCATTTCCACTCTTTGCATCAGTCTGATTACCATGTTCTTCATCTGCATCTTTTTCGCTACTTTCTGTCCAGTATTCAACATCTTCATCTTCTTCATTAGCACCTCCTGCTTTCTTAATCTGTTGTGTTGGCAACAAAAAAAAAATTAGTGCAGGACAATGTAATGACATTATGAATAAACCACATTCAACTAAATAAGCCACATTCACACGATATAAATGCTCTACAAACTTTAAGGTTTTGTTTTAGTAAGGACAGTTATGAGGCTGACGAGTTATCACCGACACACCAACGAAGAATAAAAAGAACTAGACACTTATAAAAGAAAAAACATATACATTCATTACTTTTCCATTAAATATTGTATTTATTTTTACCAACCTCTTTCATTTTCAGCAGCAATTCACGCAATGGCATTGTTGCTTCTTTTTCTAACATTCCAAGATCTTCTTCCTCATCAAGGTCCTTATCAAGTCCTGCTAGTTCTTTCAGTTCTGCAAGACCCTGGAAATGAACAAAACTCATATGAAAACAATCTCCAAACACCAGTCAGGTAAGGAAACCTTTACATGGTATGTTAACTAGGTAGGGGAATTTTAGCTAAGGCTGACATCCTCTCAAAATAATCCTAGCATTTTTGTAAAGATGATATTTCTGAAAGAAAAGTAACTTGAAAAGCACTGATCTTATGAGAACAACAGATTATGTTTATTTATTTATTTATTTTGTTGTTTTTTTTTAAACGATTTCAATTTACAAAACACAATTACCCTACTTACAATGCAAGTCTCATTACAATATTCTACTTACAGAACAATATTTACATTACTTACGATACGGTTATTTATGCTGGCAATAAAATATAGTAACTGAATAAATCATTTGCAGAAAATACAATTACTTGCATTATGGGCTACTCAAACTATTAACAATGCAATACCCTACTTCCATTACTTGCTGAGCATACAGTTACTTCCAATACATACAATACGTTCAATGAAATACTTATATTACCGTAAAATATTCCAGTAATTACAATAAAATTCTAACATGTTCTTCAATATTATCAAAGAGGTGAAGTTCTAACTGCTTAACTGATTTTTTTTAACCAACCTCCTCGCTGATGATTTGTTGATCCATTTCCAAAAATGAATCAATCATTGACTGTTTAATTTCTCCTTTCTTGTAAGTTCCCATTCTTTTCAGTACTTCTGGAAAGTGCTTTGCTGCGTATTGTGCTACCTCAGACCCTAACCAAGAAACAAAATAAAAGTTAAGCAGTATGTATAACCTATGAATAAAACCATCTGTAGAAAACAATTTCACAAAAAAATTGTCATCATCTTGCAAAATCCCAATAACAAATGACCCTTAAATATATCCCTGTTTCTTTTCACACAACCATGAGAAAGGTGCTCCTCTAATAACAAGTAACCCATTTATAACCCAGAGAAAATAACAATAAACCTCATCACTGTTGAAAGCAAAACTGAGATCAAAGTCCAATATTCCTTTGTCATACTCCAGTCACAATTTAAGAGAAGGTTTGAGGTTTCTCTTGAAGTGATACAACTAACAAAATTATTATTTTGTTCCATGAGGTTCTTTTATTCCTTTCACCTCAACCCCTCCCCCCCCCCCCCTTCCTTGTTATCAGCTCCCTCACCCTAAAGATAACCTTCTGGAGTCCTTCATTACATGGAATAGGTATAAGCCAGGAGGGCTTACACCACAGATTTTAGGATGTATTTTACCTCCATGGCCATCATAAACAGCAAACAGTGTGGAGTTTTCATCAAAATCAAGCATACATGTGTGGGCATCCTGTACAACAAAAAGAATTTCTGATCAACACTAATATCCATGGCTACAGTTGATGCTGAATTCAGAATTCCTGTCATTTATATAGCATACATTCAGTGAAACCATATGTTCATTTGTGCATTTCTGCAACATTGTTTCAATGTTCAAATTACACACTACGTGCCTTTTTTCACACAAAGAATCGCCATCCAAGCTACTTAAATAATACATTAATTGACTAAAAACCTCTGCATCAAGGATACAATTGATTTAATCGAACGAAATATAAATTTTGTTATGTTTGGTTCTCTCTGAAATTAAAACCAATCTCGCTCAATCAATGTTACATGGAAAGACAGCGGTTCATTTTCATTTCAAACCAGTTCAGCGGTCGAAGTCAAGTAAAAAAGAAGCTGCAGAGATGCGACTTACTTTAGATTTAGTTAATTTTAAGTTTGCTCTTCAAATAACAAAACCATCGCATTTTCTGTCTCGTAGGCTTCAACTGGTTTCAAGTTAAGTTTCGTGGGCTGATTTTCATAGTGGCCGAGTGTAATCTTATTTAATAAATACCATTGGCTCTAGCTGAAGAAAGCTAAAATGACTAGAACAATATACCAGTAGGCTACATGATCAACTTTTCACATTCCTTGTTTAAAACACGCTTATTTATTTCATGCATATGATTTCCCGTCGAAGGTCAGCTAGTTCAGCTGTACTGTACCTCCATAGTTACACGCCATCCTTGCATACAGGACACTCCATAACTAACATTTCCATTTTCACTGCCTTCGGAAATCTTCTCTGTTTTTGGTTTAGCCAGATAGGCACCCATAGTATCTTGGAAATTCAGTAAATAAAGAATGGGTCCGCGACCACGAGGATAAGCTGTGCTCTAGTGTGGATAAAATTTTGGATCTCGAAGTGTGCGGCACAAAACTCGCGGGCAAAGATGCGCGGGAGCTTCTTTGTTTTGGTATTTCTGCTGTATCTATGTAATGCGGACTCAGTTTAGGATTTCTTTGTAAATTTTATCGTAATCCACGGCGTTCATTAAACGTGAGACAAAAGAGGTATTTTCGATAAGGTTTCGCATATAGAATCCTCAAACACGTTGAAAAGTGTTTAGGAATAAAATTAGAGGGCGAAATAAGCCACTGAAGTGGAAATTTTCTGGACTCTAGGGAAACACGCGTGTTCACGCGTGTATTGTGGTGTGACCGGTGTGATGTGGTGTTAGGTCCCAGTTTCCAACTCAATCAATCAGCACATCCTGAAGTAGCTCAGCCTATGGGCAAGGGAAAATGCCACCTGATTCGAAAGATCTGCCCTCTTCAAAGGACAAGTCTCCTTCGGTTCATAGATTACATGCTACAGATCTAGACAGAATGAAGGGGATTTATCTTGGAGAAGAAGAACTTAGGGGCTTTGACAAATATAAGGTAACTCCCTTTTGATGCAGGCTTGTTGATCGACAGTTATCGTAAATCTGTTGCAATCTCATAACTTTTTGATCTCTCTTTAATTTAGTACAAATCAGAAGATACTTCACCTCTTTCAAACTACATAACTCATCCATTTTGGAATTTCGTCGTTGAGGTAGGCATTGGATTGTGGACAATGTGTTATTCCGTGGGGTTTTTGTTCGAGCAAGCATGAAAATACAGTTCTCTTATTTCACGCCGGTAATAAACAATGACAAATCAATTGGTTTTTAGAGCTCAAGGTTAGTATTGGTTTTTCATAAGGAATTAGTGACCTCAGATGGTGGAAATAAAAAAAAAGACAAGTCAATATTGTTGAAAGCAAATGATGGCATTCATGCTAATCTTTGCCATGGGGGGGAGTGGCATGTTTGCATAGTTAATCCTTAGGGGGGCTGGTCAGGGATGTTTGCTAACCTGTCAGCTGCTTCTAAATCTTGGGATTGTTTGTTAAACAAATGGTTATCTTTTTTGAACTTCATAATTTCTTTTTCAGTTATCTGGGAAATGATCTCCTTTGCTCAGTTGTAGTTTACTTATTATTGGCAGACATTTTGAAGGCATAATAAAATATTTTAGATCATATTCCCAAAAATATAAAACTGCAGTAAATTTTTGAAACTGGCATTTCCAATAGAGACCTTGAGTTGATGCTGAAATTTTCAAGTATAACTAGACAACTTCTCACATATGATATTTGAGCATTTTACACTGTGTCAATATTCCTTACATGAATTACGATCATTCTTGCCATTTGTCAACTTGTCTATAGACAACTCACCCACAGGTTAAGTAAATGTGCCCACATCCTTGGTCAACTCATTTGCTTTTCTTGACAACTTGCCCACCTCTTAGAGTTTAGATATAAAAAATGGCAAGACTTGTGTCAAACATTGATCATCATATCTGAAATCTTTAAGTGGCCATATTGAAAGAAGACTTGGGCAAGGTAGACAGGAAGGTGGGCGAGACTGACATTTGAACAAGCTGATTTTGAAATCTGAGCAAAACTCTCGATGATAACACATGCATGATATACTGAGTGTGAAAGGATTGTTTAGGTAAAGTCAGTTAGTCTCTTGTTGAAGATTAAAGAGTGGCAATGCATGAGAATGACTGATGTCAAATGATGTAGTTTCAATGCTATGTGCCCACAGAACAGTTAAATTTCTCACTGGATTGCTATCTTGTCAATTATAATCTCTATAAAAGGAAACATTTTTCTGGACTCCCCTTCATAATTATTACAGAAACTATAGACAGTACATAATCAGAATTTGTTACTATGTTATCATAAATGGGGTGACTGTGGTTTTTTCTGTTTTGTCTCAGTTTTTTCCCAGATGGCTTGCACCCAATGTGCTCACCTTCAGTGGCTGGTTGTCCCTGTTCATGATCTATGCTGTTACATGTTATTACGACCCCCACTTTACAGCAGCAGGTGAAAAGGACAAGAGTAAACAAATTCCATCAATATGGTGGCTTGTCTTTGCTGTGTTGCACTTTGCAGCTCACACCCTTGATGGTTGTGATGGCAAACAGGCTCGAAGAACAAGCAGCAGGTGAATTTAAAAAAATTTATAAAACAAATACAAACAGAGAACCTACACCAAACAAGAAAATTGACTTTTGTTTAGATTCTTGAGGAGATAATTTTTAAATCTTTGAGGATTTCAAGGTAATATTGATAGACCTTTCACAATGTTCTAAATGTCACTGTGGAGTTTTCCAAAATCAACTGTTACAAGTTTTTTTTAAAATTTTTTGTACATAAGAAATGTTTGATTTTCTTCTGGTATGTCTATTTCAGGGCAGTTATTTGATTATTGTGCAGCTATAGATCCATAATTGTATCATCAATCTTCTTCTATTCATTTTCAGCTCTCCACTGGGTGAATTGTTTGACCACGGTCTGGACAGTTCAGCAGCATTTCTTATTCCTATAAGTTTGTTTTCACTCTTTGGTCATGGCCCTCATAGTGTTACATTGTGGGAACTTTATCAACTGATGTTGGCCTGTTTGCTGGGATTTTACCTGGCTCATTGGGAAAAATACAACACCGGGACATTGTTCTTGCCATGGACTTATGATGCCAGTCAAATAGTGAGTTTTTTTTTACCGTGCTGTGGGCTTTAAGTTAGAGTCAACTGGGTGTCAGCTATGAGGAAATTATTTCTATGCCACACCCCACATAGCAAGTTGTTGGTGACAGAAAGTGGGTGGGGGAAATGCACTCATAAGTTTTTTTTCAATGAAAGCCATAATGAAGTTTATTTTTAACAGGTTGACAGTTGTTATGTAAAATGGTCATTGACCAGCAGACAACATTGGACTTCAAAGATAACTGAAAACTAATAACTAAATTTATTTTGACTTCTTGTAGGCAATTTCATTTGTGTACCTCCTAACATTTTATTTTGGAGTAGACATGTGGAAATTTCAAATAATAGAAGGTTTTCCTCTATGCTTCGTATTCCGTTTCACAGTTTATGGTATGTATTTGTCCTTAACATTATAATTGATTGTAGCACATTGCAGGTAGAATCATGCCTCAAGTTTTAAAAGGAGCCTTTGAAGTAGACCTTTAGCACTGATGAGATACATGAACTGAATAAAATACTTGTTTAGAGTATACAAAATAAGTGGTTTGCAAAATTTTTATGGCATGTTCACTGCTGAATCTGTATTTTCCCTTCCACTTCCTCATTGAAGCTAACAACAGTCAATTCCTTTTAGTTGCATGACCGTATATTTCTTGTGATGTTATTGTTACTGACTCCTGTTATCATGCATGGAGGTACTTTGAAAGATTTTTTTCAACTAGTCTGAAGTGATTTATTATACAGGGTTGTAAAAGAGATTCTTTTTTTGTGGGGGGTTTCTTACTGGTTTCTTACTGGGGGTTTACCTGTTTTGTTGTTGTTGTTGTTTTTTAATTAATTTCGAGTATCACTTTTCCCTGGAAAAGAAAGGGTTGAAAGCACCCTAGAACAAACCTCTTTATGCCAGTTGTAAATTTTTTTGAAAGTCTGGGCAACAGACAGGAACTAAATATGAGTTATTTATTGGTCTTCCAGGATCATCAATTGTACTCACTCTGGCAATGACATTGTACAATATGTACCAGTAAGTACATTTTTAATGTTGGAGCAGTTCTTGATCATGTGATGTAAAACCAATCCCAAAGTCATCATAATTGCTCATTAGAAAAAAGTGACATCTGAGTCAATCTTTTTAAGTCTCACTTGTTGATCTTTCCTGTGCTTCTGAGTTGGGCTAGATTGTGAATCCCTTAGCTAACCATGTTTTTCTTTCCATAGGGCTCGTGTTTCTAAGACAGACCGAGGTTTTTCATTATTTGAAGGACTTCTCCCTTTGTTGTCATTCTTTCTGATGATTTTCCTCTTCTACGCATGGGCCATTCTTTCTCCTGCCAACATCCTTGAAATCCAACCACGTCTATTTTTTACAGCTACTGGAATTGTGTTCTCTAATGTGACGGTAAGGTGCTTCACATGTAGTGGTTGAAAACTGTTACACTTCATTTCCGAAAGTGAGAGATGTTCTGCCTAATGTCTGGCACACTGGAGAATCAATTGAGAGGTCAATGTTGGTGGTATTCACACACTACATGCCCTTTTAAAACCCAATGTCCTTCTCCCCTGCCCAGTGATGCTGAAAGTCCCACACTGTATCTGAACTCTTGACCTTTTCATTTGTTACCCTTGTCAGCCAGACAAACTTTTAGTGGAGATATTAATATACACATAAATTGAAGTTTTTTGGCTCAAAGGTAGCAATACAGGTTAAATAACATTTTGTGATCATAGCCTTTTACCCCTTCTTTTTCAGTCTCAGTAACATTATTGATTTAATTTACACTGTCAATTTGTTTTAGTGCCGACTGATTGTGAGTACAATGACCAGCCAGAGATGCCAAGCTATCAATGCCATGTTACTTCCTCTGTTTGCCTTGACATTCATTGTACCTTTTACCAAATCAGTTGACATGGAGGTGGGAATTCTCAGTCTCTACACTGGGGTTGTAGCTATTTGTCACCTGCATTATGGAATTGTTTTGGTGAGTAGAAATTGTCACAGCTTGGTTATTAAAACTGGAAGAAGTAAAGCCTTGAGAATGTTTCACTGCCCTCTGAAAGATGTACTTGCAAGTGGAAAAATATCCTTTCTAGATGACTCAAAATGATTACCAGAAATTAAACACCAATAAGACTGTGAAATTAAACATCCACTTTCAAAAAAGTGGACTTTCCATGTGTCCTCTTATCTTTACCCTTACTAGTCAATGTCAGCAACCTCTAAATTGAAAATAAAATCTAAATTCATCATGCTTTTCCTATTTCTGCTCCATTTCTGCTTTCTCTCAATGTGTAACCACTTTCAATTTTTAACTTAGTAGTGTTTTCTTTTTACTTTAGGTTCGTGAACTGTGTAATCACCTCAACATCAGCTGTTTCTCTCTCACAAAATAGATGAGATAAATTGGAATTACGAACCTTACAAATACAACCTTATAAGATTTCCTGCATCTTCCCTGAGACATCCTTGTGGATTTCTATTCTCAGCTCAATTAGAGCTGAATACTGCTTTGTTGTACTGTAGAAATAATCTTTTGACAATGTGCAGGTGAGGTGGTCTCAGTATATATAATATTCATTAAGTAGGGATCCTAAACACAGACAAGTTAACATTAGAAGATACAACCCCCTACAAAAGTAATTGTCACATGACATTCATGCAACCACTTTTAAGGGAGTACTAGTACTGTAGAATTTACTGCAGTTTGCTACAATACCTTACTTTCTCAATTTGATGTTATACAATCACAGAAAACAAACTGAAAGTGGGGGGGGGGGGGAGAAAGTGAGGCTAAATGCAGATCAAGGAGCCACTAGAAGCAGCAGAGTAGATCAACATACTGTTCTGTTGAATTTTTTTCAAGAAGCAAAGTCTTGTTTCATATTTCTTGCACTTTTTCTTATTGCTTTCTTGTAAACCTTCTTAGAAAACTTCCTTTAAATCCTCATACAGCTATGTGTTACCTAGGGGAATTGTGACATCTCAAAGGCAGAAAAAAGCTTAAAATTATTGAATCATTTATTTGTTTGCAAGATACATGAACAGTAAAGAACAGGGTGCTAAACATTGCACTATTTCCAGCAGGATATAATTCAGTTATTTTATTGAAAATTCTTCCCAAAGCATGGTGAAAGGTGAAAATCTTCAGTTCTAAAGAGATACAGGTTATCTTTATAGCTATCCATTTACTAAAGGGAAAATTATTTCTTTTTAAATTTTTCCTTGATACCAAATCATTCATTTATTTAACATATATCTGTACAAAATTCTGTAAAAAATATGTATCTGGTAGACATAATTCTCAACTTATGAAATAGAACTGGGTGTAAGTAGTTTTTTGGGTAAATATAAGTTATCTTCATTCAACCCTTTAAATCCCAAGATCTGATAATTGATTCTCCCCTCTTGCTACTACACAATTTCACGGTAATAAGTTATGAGAGTTTGGTGTTAAATCAGCTTCAACCTGATAAGTTTGAGTATTCTCATTACCTATTTACTGCATATTGTATGGATATCACAGGGAGAGGTTACATGTTAATCATTTCTGGGATTTAAGGGTTAAAAAGTAGAAAAGAATGTGAAACAGATGTGCTATTATACAAGGCAATATAAAGAAAAGCAATTTTGTCTTTTTTCTGAAGTTAGCTTGCCTAGTTCTTTTTGGATTTATTGCATTATTCTCAAGCTGTTCTCCATTTAGTTGACTGTTCACTTTATAGATGGAGTGGATCTGTTCTGAGAACTGGCTTAACTGGTTCTGAACATGACCCTGTCCTGTGAGTCTTCTGCATAGACTACTTGTCAAATTCATGGTAGTTTCTAGTGTTGAATTTTGCTAATAGTAGTGCACATTTATCTCAAAGTTATTTCTAGCACAAAACAGCTTAGCTAATAATTAAAAGGATTAGAATTTTGTTTTGTTTTCTAGACACTAGCAAAAACCACATCTTTCAGTGTGGTTAGACCTGATAAATGGAGAGCAACCTTAAATTTCACTTCCATGGTCCCGTAAAGACCTCGCAATTAAACTGATCATCTGAAATGGATTTTCTTTGCATGAACTAGTTTAATTTGCTGCGAGTCAAATAAATGAGAGTTTTTATATATTAAATACTCTTGGTGCTAGTGGTAATTGTTACATCCTAACTCTTTAATAGAGTTCTGCCTATGATCAGGATCTTTTCATTTGAAAAAGTTACAGGATATTGTAAGATGTACAATTTGGTATTTCATTGATTCAAGGCAAATTTTGCAGTTAAAATTGTCAGTGGTAATAAAAGTTCTTGATCAAGGATTAACTTCAGTGTGTTTACTTTACTTTTCTCATACACACCCACAAAAATATCTCCAGCTGCATGAGTTAACCCTTCTGTTCAAGAGTGGCATAACATCAATTCTAAGTAGACTGTCCTTACAACAGTTCAGTTCTATAATGTTTCAGTTAATTTGCAATGTTTGTCTTAAGCACATCTTCAGTATTCAAGAGTTTTTAGCTTGAACCAAGGTAATAAAAGTTGTGTCAAATTAAAATGACAAAACTGACCAATCTTTTACAACAACCAAGGCTTTCAACACATCACAGTTATGAACTAGAGTCTAAGCTGTGATATTCTCTTTGCTAGTGTCTTAGTTTCCACTGTGTGAAGTATCTTCTGAAGTACTTGAGAGAAATGTTAAAACTGTGATCATTTCTGCATGTCAGAAAAGCTTCTAGTTCTAACCACAAAACTGCAATTGAATTTGCTCAGAGGGGCTTTTTCGAGTTATAGATCTTGACACCTGAGGCGTCCATTGAGGACCTAGAGTACTTCATAAGGAGAGCATTGAGTGACAGTCCAGGTGCCACCAGGTCTCTAAACAATAAGAAATATAAAGTAAAAACATTTAGTTGATATGACAAGGAATTTGCCAGATTTTTACAAGCATGCGTCTGTGCAACACACCCCCACACCTTCAATTGAAAACTAACCTTAAATAAGGCTGTATTTCATCAAATGTCCACTTTGCTCTCACTTTAAAAAGTTCACCAAACCTATAAGTAAACATTATTAACTTACATGTTGCTGACCCATGATGAAGAAACACTTTTAATAGTATAGATATATTTCACTGACTTCTTGTACCTTAGTTCATTAGAAACAAGAAGAATACAAGTCATTCTTTTATTCACAAACAAATTTTTAGCTTCATTTTTTGGGCCTCTTGACCTTGCCTCACTTGATAAAAGTTGACACACAATGAATGAACAAACCTATGAGCTGCAGAGTTTCATCTCAATAAAACATTACATTCTCTTAATTAACCAGTTACAAAAAAATATATAGCAAGTAGAAAAGAGGATTTAGCCGTCACCTTACCGTAATTCAGGGTCATTTGAAAGCTCAGAAGCAGGAAAATGCCATATGACTGGTGGGAGACTTTTCAAGTCCATCAAGGCAATACCCTGACAACAAAATAAATCTGATGACCACTACTGGATTGTTCACATATATTTTTGAGATATTATTGATATCTGACTCAGTCAACACATGTCCCCAGCTGAAATTTTTCATGTCTTTTGGCTTAAAATCTGTGTAAAGCTTCACCATCCCATCTTCGTGTTTTTTTTGGTTTCTTCTTTTCTGACCCTTTTGGTGTTTCTCTGCTCTAGCCATAGATATGTTGTGGTATGTGAGGTGCATAAAAGCTATTGTCAGGGACCTACATTGAATACTTACAGATAAGTGTTCAGACTTTGTGGTCATTCCCTCTGGAACACTTTGACACCAGGAATCCATAAATTCATTGTAATTAAACTAAGGAAAAGAGAAGAGTCATGATGTTGGAATAGAGCAATGCCTCTTTAAAACTGTAAAGGTTATCAATCTTTCACAGCTGGTTACACAAAAAATTACAGCAGAATGGTTACTGCTAGATAGGATACAATCTACATCTGATCAGAACACATGCATCTCCATATCTGCTAGAGATAACTTATTAATTAAACATGCACCAAAAATTTTATGGGGATCACCAAACTGGTCATCATTTTGCATCTTGCTAGAATTACATTATCTTTTTACCTTTCCAGCTTGTCTCAGGAGATATTCTGCATAAAATCTACAAATTTTGTCTTCTGAAAGTCTGTAGTGAATGGCATTGTCACCTAAAAGTAAAATAGCAGTTTGCAAGCAAATTTTTCTTAAATCTTTCTTTCTTAGTCTTCTTTACTTACTCTGAAAAAAAAAACATAGGGACCTGACCTGCTCAGCATATCAAAGTATGAAGGTAAGGTTAAGAATTGTGAACCTTGGGGCTCTTATTGCTGCATGGAGTTGGTGTCCACAAACAAAATGACCAGAAGTATTCCTAATCCTACTGGAAAGGTGCTGGAACTCAATTCCAAACCTCTTGACCTAAAGCGCAGCTCCAAAAGCACTATAGGCTGTTACATCCTTGATAAAATATTCTCTAGAGTAAATTTACTAGAACACAGAGAAGTAACTGCCACAGGAAAGGTCATACATGACTTGTAACGATGACAAATTATCATTATTAGAAATAAAAAAGTAAGAGCATGATAAAGAACTAACCTGAGTCAGTGTCCATACCTGTTATCTCACCATAACAATTGAGACAGTGCTCAAGAATGTTTCTATGAAAGAATTAATTCAGTTAAAAAAAATAGGAATGTTCTGTGAAACAGAACATGTAAATGACTTGATTCTCTATTTCCACGTGAAAGTGCTCCTCAAAATTCAAACCTATATTAAGTTTGTTTCTAAAAACTCTGCAAACTTATGAATAGTACTTCAGGACTAGCAACCAGTAGACTCTGCAAGCTAATGCACAGGGATTTTGATGACTCCTTAATTCAGTGCCCAACTCAAGATATAAACTGAGAAGATAATATACAAGTGAACGGACTGTGAAGCTTGATAACCAGTGACATCTACTTTCCAACCAAATCTGCATAATTCAAATCTTAAAGAAAACCCTGAACTATACTATAACCTTGCTGCTGTTTTATATCAAACCTTGGCTCAAGTTCCTCCAGTATATCACAGCATTCCTTCAATGGCACTGCTTCATAACTCCAGTCCATCTCTTCAAGTAAAGTCAAAATCCTTACTACAACTTTTTCTCTGTAATCTGCATCAAGCAGCCGCCAGTGCCCTTCAAAGAATAATATTGCTGACTTGGTTAAGACAATAAATTTCAATAAAGAAATAAAGTCTTCTTCCCATTAAATCAGGTCTCTAGATTGGTCAAATTCAAATTGATAATGTCAGTAAAGCTGACAATTACCTTGGGAATCCTAAAATGTTAGACCCTTTCACTGTTAAGAATTAGATATTATTTTTCCTATTCTAACCACACCAGTGGTCTCAGTAACAAACCTCAATACCTCAGCAATACATTTCTTGCAAGTAAGCCACCATAAAAAAAAAAAAATTTGTTTGTTACTTGCAGTTGTTGCATGGTGTCAAGAATGGTTTCAGCAGTTAAAACCCACCATTGATTTCTATAGCACCAATATTCCTTAATCCTTCACGAAGTTCAGATTCACTTGCTTGCACTAAAGAGAGTAGGTCTACAAAAGTGTACTGGAAAATTGAAAAAAAAATTAATATTCAGCTAATGCATAATTAAAATATACCTTGATTAAGTGACAAGGATGCATCTATGAGGAAAGGGATTGTCTTACATGCATCTACAAATTAAAATGTTGATCTCAAAGAACTTTGCAATGAAAAAAAGGTGGGCAGATGGTTTTCTCTCAAAAATGATGGCCAACAATTGTCTGCATTTCATTAAACCTTTCACTTCCAGGACCTAAATATGAATTCTCTTGTCTGTAACTATTCTCTACTTATAGTCTTAGCTTTGAGAATATGGAACCCAAATTGCACAAACCCCCCTTTTTACACCTGCCCTATCAATTTTTTCCTAAGTAACACACCACATCTTTCCTCTTTGTAATGTTGCCTTCTGTCTCATCATTGAGATCCACTTCATTTTCAGTTCCTTTATACAAAGTTTCAGCAAGCAGATGCCTAAGCCTTTCCAAACGTGGCCTACAATGTTTGACTTCAAAATATTTTGTGTGAGAACTGGCCACCTGTAAAACAAATGAACTAGCTTATCACATTGTGAATATCCTATCTTAAGAGTAAGGTTTTCAATAATGGTAAGTCTTAAAAGCCCACTGACTCATCACTACTGAAACAAATATTCTGCTTTGTTACACACTAGAATTTAAACTTCATACTTAGACATGTTTTCCTACCTTATAATTGTGATTTACTCACCTCTCGAAGAACCAATGGAGAAACTTCTGCCTTGAATTCTGCAATGCATAACATATGACCAAAGAATAAAATGAAAAAGAGAACCTGTAAATGCAAAATATCCCATAAAGATTAATTCAAATTCACAATACAATAACTGTTTAGGACATGAAATATCAAATTTTTAAATCAAAATAATTACTACAAACATACAGATTCTAGAAAGCAAAAAGCAATTTTCCTTCAATATGTGCAAATTGTCCAGACTGACTATTTCAAGCCACATGGGAATAAGCAATTAGGACATGAAATATCAAATTTCTAAATCAAAATAATTACTACAAACATACAGATTCTAGAAAGCAAAAGGCAATTTTTTCCTTCAATATATGCAAACTGTCCAGACTGACTATTTCAAGCCACATGGGAATAAGCAATAGTCAGATTTTCCTGGGTTATTAGCCCGAAACTTGCGGTAATTCAGATTTATCGCGTTGCACTCTTAATACCAAAATAGGGCTGTTAATCTTTACTTGATTAATCAAAATTTTTGATGGATTTTTGTTTCGTTAAGCTAAATATGGGTTCAGTGATGAAAAAAACACACACAAATTAGAGACAAGACAGGCAGTTAAAATACTACAAATGATACCTTCATCCTTGGATAGGCTGCACTGAGGAACTAAAAGAAGAGAGTTTGATGTATCAGCTAATCGCAGGTCAAAGGTTACTCTATCTGTACACAGGACAGCATCGTCTTCCTTGTCGCCTCTAATAACAACACTGTGGATATTCACACCAAAATATCACCAAATAATATATATAAATTCCGAGATATTTCATGTAACAGAAATAGGAGTAAGCTCTCGAATTGAACTTCACTTAACTCATGAAACCAAACTCCCAAGTAAATTAAACAAGTATCATACCTATTTCCAACCTGAAGGGTGTCAAGTAATCCTGGTGGAAGTTCTAAAAGTTGATATTTGTTAGTGTTGCAGGTGGAAGAGAAATACAGCACTTGTACAGGTCCTGTTCTGTTGACAAGGCCTGCAGCATCAGCCACACGGTTGACTTCTTCGAGGTTTCTGTGGAAAGTTAAGAAAGGGAGAGTAAGGGAGTGTGCGCTCAAAGAACTGGGAAATCATTGCGGAAACGATAGAAATTCGTAGATCTTTTCTCTTGCCTTGGTGCTCCCGCCATCTTGAAAGTTTTCCCGGGTTTTTTTTTCTAAATACACGAATACGAGGCACGTCCCAGTCTCCCTCGCTTTCAAACTTTCAAACATGGCTTCCAGACGGTGAGTATTACTTCACTCTTCTGTACATTTGATGCCTATTTTTCTTACTGCGCGCAATTCTTCTGTACACGAAACCTTATACATTCTGCAATGAAGTAGTCTAATGTTATAGGTACCATGAAAGAAATTTGTAAAGCCAAATCTCCATAATTTCAAACTGTTGATGAGTACGTGGCTTTCGACCGAAGGGTGGAACCCTAGTCACGAATTTTTCTAGGTTATTCCATGAGTTCTTTTCCGAACAATTTTGATAAAAAAATTATTGCTCATTGCTACAGAGGAAAAGATGGTGTACTTTGGAAAGAGATCGGTCTTAACTTTTTTTGATGCCTTGCGTGTTTCCTCTGGGTGTTTTAATTAGTGTGTAGATCTTGTACGTGATCCGTTTTAATTAGGTGCTTACCGCTTTGACCCGTTAGAAACTACATGGGTAAGGTGATGGAAGATGAATGAAAAAATGATTTTTTTAAATAGCTGTTACAATTTTATTCAATATTTTTTAAATCTTCTTTTACCTTTTTAATAATTTCCTTCAATCATAGCTTTAACCCTCATCCCGAACTATCTTCATTATGCCAGAGATTGTGGGATGCTGATGAAAATCGTCTTGAACCAGGAGTTGATTACGAAATCGATCCTCAAGGCAAAACCCGCTACCATTCACGTGAAGATCGTGCCAGGGATCCTCTCTTTACTTTTGTTAAAGAAGAAGTTTTTCAGCGTGTCACATTTAGAAGTAAGAATTTGTGATAAAGTGAAACCTTGATCTTGAGAAATAATACAGTTATTTTATTGATCAGAATTTAGCATATCTGCAAATTCTGGCTGCTTTTGTCTTTCTTGTTGTGTTCCTTTGTGACATGGGTTATTTGAGTTTGTTTTTTAAAAATTTCAGATCAATTTGCATGCTTTTTTTTCCTCAATGTCACAAATTTTTGAAGCTAAACAAGTTCAAAATTTTACATGGTCTATTTAACTTAAGTAACAGCAGGTCAAACCAGTGAGAAAATTGGTGTTACTTGATGACAGGTGCATTTTTTCTAATAGACCTGGATTATTTTGTTGTTGTTTTTTTTGTTTTTGCTTCTAGATATTGGGCAAAACATTTTATTTCTCAGGATATGATTGAGTAAGTGGAAAACTGTCTGGAAAAGCTATTAAATGGGTTTAATCAGAGATGATCTGGCATTCCATACAACAAGAGTAGCAATGCTTTAAGTTGCTTTTTGTTAGAGAGACTGCAAGAAGTTTCAGCAGTAATGGATCATCAGTCATGCTAATTTTTTATAGCCAAAAAGTCAAACTTAAGTCTGTTTTTGCTTAGGATTCATAGCTTTACTGGACAACTATGAAAGTGAAGGTGGACAGGGAGAAGTTGTCACTCCACACGAAATTAAAGAAAACCAGTGTTTCATTGATGCTATTATGGAAACTGAGCCAATGAAAATTGCCCATGAATACCTGGCTGACAAAGGTCTTATGCCTAAAGACAGAGGACAGTTTAAGAGAGAACTTTACAAGATTTGGTTTCAGATGTTCCAAAGAACAAAGGGAGTAAGGTGTGTTAGAAAAGATGTATTGTAGAGTTCACTTGTATTGAAGATACTCAACATACTAGTAATATTAATAATCTAGGACATAATTTAGGCAGGATGTTCCTAAAAAGGTGTCTGGCACAAACATCCCACCAAAATATGGAGGCATGTCAGGATGCTTTGCTGTTATGAATTATTAATTTTCCACAACAAAGAAGGTGTCTCACGCTCTTAGGAAACCTCCTTGGCTATACCTTGGAGGGTTATAAGATGACAGAGTGTTGTCACTGTGCATGTATCCTGCCAAATGGTTGGTTTGATCAGCATTTTAAGCTGATGTAATGCTTTTCAGGCATTTGTTTACTGAAAAAGTAGGAAACACCTATTGAAAAAAATAACATAAATTAATGAGATGTTTATGATATGGATTCCCATAATGACATCTCAAAGAAAATGATGAATTGAGTGACAATGGTCAGTGCAAAAGGTGTGAAGATCAGAGTTTCTTGATCAGGTCATTTGTGTACATGTAACATTGAAAATTCCTTCTAGGAAATTGGACTCTTCTGGATTTGAACATGTCTTTGTGGGTGAGACAAGAAACAAGGCTGAAGTAATTGGATTCCACAACTGGATACAGTTCTACTTACAAGAGAAACGAGGCTTTGTTGACTACAAAGGCTTTTTCCCTAGTCGAAGGGTAAGCTTGGCAATAAGGTCCATCTTCAGATATAATACATTCTTTGAGTTAAATGCTTCACATGTATCCTAGGACTCCACCCTTTGGCCATATGCTTCTTTTCTTTTCTTTTTCTTTCTTTCATTCTTTTCCATTTTCTATTCAAACTTCATGTCAAGAGGGCTGTGTTAAAGCCTAAGCAGGTCATAATGTTGGGTCCATGGGCAAGGCACTTCATTCCTTCTTCGTCCACCTTTGTGTAAAAATGAGTGCCTGTCAGGGAAACTTAACAAAATGCTGAGGGTTAAACATCTCATTCAGGGGAGAGTTGCAGTTAGTCTTTTCACTTAGCACTACCTCTAGTGTCGCCTATTTCTATAGAATCTCAGTGAGTTTCACCCATGAGAGGAAGAGCATAGACTTAAGAGACAGTTTTTACAGTCAGGACTGACACAATCATGCATTGTTTCTATTTAAAAACAGAAGCGGCATGTTAGCGCTGAAGAGGAGAGTAAAAACCAGCTTATCACAATTCAGTTTAGTTGGAAAGGTGATGTGAAGCCAATCGGCAGTAGTTTTATTGGCACCAGTCCTGAATTTGAGATGGCATTGTACACTGTTTGTTACCTGGCAGGAGAAGGAGAAGATGTACAAGTAGAGATTGATGATTATGATGTTACTGTTAAAGCACATCACATGGGACCATACATGGGAAGCTGTTATCCACAATGTTGACAATACTGACACTTGTATTACCTGGTCATTATGAATTTGATCAATTTGAAATAAGCATATCAAAAACATGTGGCACTATTCAATATCAGAGAATTTACTTACAAATAATAAATGTGGGGAAACTTTGAGGGTCTAGTTTTGTAGCAATTATAATATATTCCAAGAATTTCATTGAAGCAATTCAATGGCGTATTTTCCTAAAAAGTAAAAAAGATTGAACTTGTTCATTCAATAACTAGGAGTGTTAATGTAGACCATGTTTCTGTATCTTGTGTATTTCCTATCTAGGACTTGTGAGATTAAACAGAAACTTTAGTACATGTTCTACCTGCTTTTTTCTTTCAAATGTTGGTAAATGCAGATTAACAGCCAGGATTTGTACTTTGTACTACTCTGCACAATGGTTTGAACTCAAACTCATAACTTCCATATTGCGAGTCCGACCGACCTGCTTAGCATTCGACGACGCTTTCTCCTTATTCATTTGTGTGAGTTTTTCTCTCTCAAATCTTCTTGTTCCTGGTGAACATGAATGAAGACTTTAACAATTACCCAACCGCAACTTAAATTTTAGGCGTGGCCAAATCTCTATGGTTAGGTTCTATTAAACCATAATCCCTTTTGGCGTCCATGTGTCAGACTATATTACCTGTCTTCCGCTTGGATGAAAAGATACATTCTTGAACAGAAATATAACTTAAATTCCCTTGATAAAAAAGAGTCTCACTGTGGATATTTTTTAAATACTTTATTCTTTAAATACTTTATGTATCCATGCGGACAATACGACATTGACGTGAAAAAGTACAAGTCTTTATAAAACTGGAAACTACGAGAATTCAACACTGCTTATTATGCGATATATATATATACATTCTATGAGAACGTTTACTTGCTATGTAACTACTTTATCTTTACAAAAACTGTTGTGTCCATTGAGATTTCCTCGAGTTACGGTAAAAAAGCGAATTTGCTAAAGCTCAGAATTCTACTTCTAGCACGCCATCCTCAATATCCCCTTGTAACGCAACTATCAGCAAGTCACGCACGTATGAGAAACTCACGCGAAATTTGCGCGAAGAACAATTATTGAACATAAAGATAGGCGGTCTCCATCAATGTTCCATGAACGTAATTACAACGATAATGAAGATTCTTTGATTTTCCGACCGCTGAGCAACCATAGCCATCCTTGCACGAGCTGACTCCGACACCGAAAGCAAAATCATCAGGAAAGCATGTAGCCTGTTGGTCGCCAATGCAACCTATCCTGGCAATATGGGTTGTCTTAACAGGAGTGATGTTAGGGTTGTCCTTTTGAGGATTACAGGTATTGGCTAAATTTAACCCACACCAGCCTTGCCTAAGAACGGACAAGTCGCAACTTTTACCAAAAGCTTTTAAAAGAGTGGCGAAGGTATACTGCTCCGATGGAACAACGCCAAACTGTGTTTTGAACAGATGTGTCAGAGACATGTTTTTGTTGTGAGTGAACGGTGCGCAGCTTGTTGTGGGACCTGATAAGCATACCAGTATCTTGTTACAGGTCACTGTTGACCAGCCTTCGTTTTTCATCGATGTCTTTTGAGTCGTGTCGGGTGAACTTTCAGCATTGAACGTTTTTGTATTTGCCCAGTTATCACTGACGGGAGAAAATTCGTCTTTGCCACCGTTAATCCGAGCTACCAGGGTCCAGCCTCCCAGCGCTGTGGCCGGTTTATCTGGATTGAGAATGTCTCCTTTTGGCTCCACACGAATCATTTCACAATGAGTCTGCAAGTAAATGAACAGTGTTCATTATTCATCCGATCACAAATCCTAAATGTAAGTGAGCAGGCCTTCTCACTTTCGACGCTTTCGCCGTATACCCCCTGTATAACTTGGGTAATTTTCCTGCGAATTTGTAGTCATTTTTTTAGATAAAATCTTTACCTTCGGCTTTGCAAAAGACGATATTTTTAGCGATGATTTCCATCCCGTCAGCAATAACTGGGCAAACCTGAAACGTCCGCTAACGATGAGATGTCATTTGTAACAAACAGAATACAAAACTCCTCAGTCTAGAGGACATAGAGAAATGACGTTTGATTAAACGCGCCATAGCTCGGCACGCATGCGTAATGCAAATTTGGTGTCATCGGCCCAACTTTAGAGCATCCGTAGCCATCATAACAGCTTGTTACACCGATACCAAGCGCATAATCATTCGGTCCACAGGTCTTCAACAGGTCACCTAGGCAGCCAATCCTTGCAATATGATTGGTTGGATTCAGATTTGGGTTGATGTCTTGTGGGTGGCATACACTGGCAGTATTCAAGCCACACCACTGTTTTGCCATGCGCCTCAGATCGCAACTCTTTCCAAACACGCGCGATAAATTATCCATTGTGTATCTCTCACCTACAGTCACACCAAACTGATTATTAAACAGTTCCGCAAGAGACATGTTACGATCGTGCGTGAATGTTGCACAATGTGTATTCGGACCATCGAAGCAGACTCGAAGAATATTACTGCGCAAATCAGCCCAACCCACGTTTTTCATAACTTTTTGAGTGTTGGTATCTGGTGCAGTTTCGTCGTTGATGACGCTGTCGGTTGCCCAGGTATTGCTGACTGGAGAAAACTCGTTAGAACTTCCCGGAACCCGAGCAACGAGAGTCCAACCACGAACCGCCATTGGTTCAATCTCACAGTGGGTCTGAAATTTAGATACAACTTACAGTATTCAGAAAAGTGGATGATCGATAATTTACCGACCGTTTCGCTTTGTTTAGGCAAGAGAAGCACATCCCCTGAATGACATTCTCTTCTTTGTAATTCACACTTCAAGGGCTGAACGAAATTCAGAAATGTCATTGGCTGATATTTGTGCGGCTATGACATTCAGGAAAATCATACTTCAGCTGTTCGATTGAAATGGAAATGAACGTGGTCAAAGGTTCCTCCCTGTTGGTTGTAAAACTGGCCGCACAATCCAGACACATGGTCTAGATGGACCAGTTCAAATGTAATTTTTTACTGACCTGAAAGGGTTTTGATTTGCCTTTTATCCAATAAGCCCCGCTTACAGCCCCACGGTCCTTTGTGTATATCTCCTGGCAGTTGGTCGCTGGATTATCAGCACTGAAAATACCACACAGCTGGTCTAAGTCATAGATCTGTTGTCTTTCAAGAGAGGAATTAGCCTAGAGACTTTTAATCTTCCATCAAACCTAATTCCAAAGGTTGACGTCCCTAAATTGCTTTTTAACTTAAGATGTTTGGGTTTCTTGAAGATCCTGTTCGGACATCTAGAGACAGGAATGATCTAGGAAACAACCTAGGGGGGTTCAGAATTGCCCTAGAAACTAAGGCTAAAGAGGGATACTTAATTTCAGCAAGCTTGGGACGAGTCTCCTGTTCGACAAGATGAGTCGATGCACCAGTGTTTCTGGCGGTACGAGAGGTGAAGTTGTCACTTTATATTACTGCTAAATTTCTTTAGATTTGCCGATGGTTAAGAAATACTTTTGATGCTTGTGAATGTGTACGTAAAGAAGACCTTTATGGGCTAAAAATTTCCCTAATTTCTAATAATAAATGGAAGAACTTTTGCATCATAAACCTACCATCTTCCCAAGCCACACTTTGGTTTGTCCGGGTGACCAGGTCCGCCTGAGCCGCCCTTCTGTTGGTAATAAGTGTAGTATCATGTCAGTATATGGATCTTGGCACCCATCTTGGCTCCACCTCTATTCAGTGATTATTCCTTCGCTGATGTGTAAACCCAAAAATTCTTAACTCTAATTTTCCGTTGTGATTACGATCGATTTGGCTTTACGACGCAAACGCATCAATCACGAAGGTTAGATCTCACTAAGCGTATGCAAAGAACATACCTTGCACATCTTTTCCAGCTCCATGATCTTTTTTTGAAGAGTGGCTATCACGCCAGGAGAACACTGAAACTGATGGGAAAGGTACCGGATAAGCTTGTTAGTTAAAGCAGAAGTGTGCATTTTAGAAATAACGCCTAAAATGGTAAAAACAGCACGGAAAACAGAGAGAACAAAAATTAAAACAGACAAAAATGGCACCACAGAAACTTACCGGAGATGGTGCACAGACACCTGGTTCACCATTTGGGCCCTAAAATGATTTTAGAACGAATGTAATATAAAAAGTGAACAAAAAACATGTTCAGTATTGTGATATACTTGCTAATCCTGATCTGGTCATAAATTCATTGTATATATGCAGTTTTAACATCGTCATTGACTAAGAGGACTTGAACGTGTATTTTACTAAATTATGAAGTCGTTTGTTTATACTCTCATCCAAAAGTGCGACCACCAAAATAAAAAAGATACGATCCCATGGTATGAGTTTGCGTCCTCGATTATCGTGCCTTGGGAAAACTGTTTCATGTACATGGAAGTAAAAGCTATTCCACTCACCTTAGGTCCTGCTGGTCCAGGAGGTCCGGGTGATCCTTGGGCTCCCTATGGTTAAAGCACGCGATCAGTTTAGCTGGACTTGTTGCGTACGTTCAAATATGCACAAGTGTAGTTGGGCAACTCATAGGGAACGTCGTGAGAGGAAGGCGCACAAGCGGAGACCCATACTTAAAGAAGTGTAATCCTTACGGGCAGAGAAACTTGGCCGGTATGTTCCGTCTGTGTGAATCTCTGCGTGCGATACATAGCTCATGTATTAACGATTTTTCCTGGATTCATTCTAAGTGAACCATTCCATTCCCTGGCCGGATTATTTCGAATAGTGAAGGCCAGTAAAATTTAACTAAATGGAGGTAAACCTTAGGGAAATTCAAGGCCTGTCTAAATCTATTAATTATCAAAACAGCGAATGGTTGAAAACTGAAGGTTTCATTCGGTCTCATAGTAGTCTGGGAGAAGAAGAGACAAAAAGTGCACCCTTTTGGGACCGCACTATCAACAAGCAATGAGCAATTCAGCCTTTTATAGCTCTTAAAAATGCAAACCTTCGAACCAGGTTTTCCACTCGCCCCGTCTCTTTCCTTCAGAGCAAGAGTCATCATATTCTAAAACAGAATACAAAACAGGAGGAGTAACAGTAAGCGCCGTCCATTCGGTATTGATTAAAAGCCGCTAAATAAAATACAGATCTTGGACAACAATAAAGATGTTCACTACCAACCTGTGAGACCTTCACTTTACACTGAGAGCCACTGATACATCCAACAGGGGAAGGTGGCGAGGGAGCTGGTTGTGCTGGTGGCTAACAAAATACAGAAACTATCAACAAAAGTGTTACAATCTCATATGAAGTATGTTGGTGTTGCTTGCCGAAATAAATCTTGTATGGGAGAAGTTGGTCAGATTTTGTCCAAAATGACTACTTTGTCTCTATATGCTTTTTTGCCCTGCACGTCCATTTGTTAAAGAAACTGCCAGAATAAGTTGCCATGAGTAACGAACTACCTAAGCAGGTTAGAAGCAAGTATTTTCGGTAATAAACCGCTGGAAACATGGATTTTTATTGGGCATCCATCTGCCCAAAACACAGGACATGATACGGAAACAGACCAACCTTGACTCCTGCAGGCACCGGTGTGGCCGGGCTGTTTTGCCGCCCGGGTACAGGAGGCGACTGAGAATTTACTCCAGGGGCCTCCATAGGGGTACTACTCGCCACAGCAATGGGAGGAAGGTTGTTAAGATCTACAGTCGATTCTGTACTGGCGTTAGCAGGCGCTGGTACAAGCAGATATGTTCCATCGTTGTTCTTTTTCAGCATAAATTTTCCACCAGACTCAACCGGCCCAAGAAGGACCGCCAGATAAACGAAGGAAACAAAAACAACCTGCGTGCAGCTCATGGTGAAGTAGATTTCTTACGTGACCCTCATCAGTATTCTAATATCAACAAAACGTCTTACGCTGTGGGGAAAACAAAGACAAATATTTAAACATGCTTATATCATATTTCTCACTCATCTCCAAAACAAAGGCTTAAGATGTTGCTGATCCTAACGGTACGCAGGACGATTGTTTCATATGAACTAAGTACAAAATCTCTATGGCTTGGCTCATAATAATAATAATAATTTAATTGATGGAGGGGCTGATCGCTTAAATAAAACTTGGTAGGGGGATGGGGATTTTCCTGCTTTTAAAGCTTATGCAAGATGTTTTTAAACATCTTTCTTTATGTTTCTATTTTGCAGCTCTTTAGACCCAATTTGAACTCGAATTACGTTCGTTTGGCAGAAGTTACGAAGCCCTAGGAGAATCATAACATCTGAAATGGACCTAAGATTCAGGCTTTCTTGACGAAATGAAGAATACAATTAGCTTTTAAATAGCATAAGGACATAATCAAAAATTCAAATTGGATCGATTTGTTTTTCTTCCAAAAATGTAAGTTTTTGCAACAGAAAACGTCAATCAGAAACCAACTGGTGGTCCTAAACGGGTCATGACTATTGAAAGATAACATAACATAAGCAGCTGGAGTGGCAAAAATTTTTCATAGATTTTCGTATCGGCTGACTAAAACGAGTGTATCGTTTCTTTAAAAGTAAAAACGGTTATGACCACTGATGAGTCAAAAGGTCTCAAAGCACTAAAATTTACCTCCGTGACCGAAATTGATCTTTTAGTGTCTTATTAAACACATAAAGCTAATGTCGTATGAAATAAAGCATTTTCATTGAAAAATAGAAACAAGAGATCTTTGATTGAGAAGTGATGAAGAAAATTATGGCAGAATTTTTACTGTCTCTATTTAGCTTAAACGTAATCAATATCAAATTCAAAACCCGGACAAATGATGTTTAAAATAAAAAAAATGAAACTATTTCAATTAAATAAACAGGTGCAAGCAGAATCATCCAAGTCGCATATCAGTAATGAAAGCTAAAACTTAAAAAAAAAAGTTTCAAACAGGGCAACGACTGAAAGATACTTGAAAACAGGAAGCTTTATAGCAGGACGAGATCTACTGCCGCGTGATTGTCTAAAGACCGGCAAATCAAAAATGCGAACACCAGGAATATATGATAACTCTCAACTTTGCTAGATGAAGCGATTATAAACGATAAATCAGAGGAAACTCACCTAGATACGACTTTCTGTCCTTGCCTTGAAAGTATTACAACTGGTAAATTGACTCAGATAAATTACCTCAAGTAATAAATTCAATTAAGAGTTAAATAGCAAATATTGAAAATCACTTTCAAGGGTCTGGCGAGATCATATCACCTAACTCGTGCTTAACAATGAGGTAATTGGTGTAGGCGACGACGGACAAATAAAGAATAACCAGCGGAGTTGATACTTGCTGGTGGCAAAAGAAAGTAACAGGTGGTACATAGAAATGGGCGGACATAATCATTACAAGAAAACCGTCAATGGAACATAATAAACCTTCCTTTCGTAGATGAATAAAGGGGAGGGGGGGAGGGGTAAGTTTCTAAAGAAACTGAGGTGCTGCGTCGGTGAGAGAGTATAACAGGGTAATTTAGTATTATTAACTGAGTTAAAAACGTAAATTGGCCACCGTAAAGAGTTTTAAAGCTGACGTTTCGAGTGTTAGCCCTTCATCAGACGAATGTGTTTTTCGTATGCAGAGATCATGTGTAGATATAGGATGGATCTCAAAAAGAGACCGATGGTATCCAGGTGGTGGTATAGGGGGACATCAGACCCTGGCAGGATTTTGGCAAGATCACAGTAGGATTTCGAAAGGATTACCAAGTGAAAAAGAAGTGCAAACAAACAAAAGACAATACATATGTTTTTTTCTAACAAATAACCATATGGTTATATGAATGGTTTCACCACCTGGTCTGCTAAAGGATATAAAGGAGGTCTGAGAACTAAAAAAAAAAAAAAAAATGAATCTCTTATAAGGCCTGGCTACCAAGTTCCCTCGGATGAGCAAAGGGCAAGGGAAAATATTGGAAAATATTAGAAAATATGAATGGATCAAATATTGACGAGCAAGAATTACTGACTGTGGTTCCTCCAGAACTCAAACGGCTTTGTAAAAAGGTCGTGCGAGGGTTCTACGAGAGTGAACACGTGGCTATTATCAATGTATTAACAAACTCGCAATATCCATGTTTACAAGAAGACGATTTGATCCGACTGCTTAGCTTTGACAAGAAGCAGCTTCGCCAAAGTTTGGTACGTTTAAAGAATGAAAAACTCATAAAGCAAAGAGTTCACAAGGAAAAGAATCCAGAAACAGGGGCTCTCATTAGTTTCAACTACTACTTCATTAACTACAAGGTGTTTGTAAATGTTGTTAAATACAAGCTTGACCACGTGAGGAAGAAGATTGAAAGCGAAGAAAAGCAAGCCAAAAATCGTCCGTCATTTCTATGCACACAGTGCTCGAAAAAGTATTCTGATCTAGAGGTTGATCGCTTGTTCGATTTAGAGACAGGTCAATTGAAGTGCACTCTCTGCGAGGGACTTGTGGAAGAAGATTCTGCCATGATTAAACAAAGTAACACATCACGAACCAATTTGGCTCGCTTTAATGAACAAATGGAGCCAATTTTTCAACTGCTGAGGGAATGCGAACACATCAATCTGGCGCCAGCCATTCTAGAGCCAGAACCACAGGCTGCCCAGTTTACTGGTGGGATCCATGTGTCTCGCCCATCAGGTCACCGTGGGAGTAAACCATCTTGGGCAAATGATGCAGCAGGAG
Organism: Pocillopora damicornis; assembly: GCF_964200805.1. Classification (NCBI taxonomy): domain Eukaryota; kingdom Metazoa; phylum Cnidaria; class Anthozoa; order Scleractinia; family Pocilloporidae; genus Pocillopora; species Pocillopora damicornis. The sequence goes on along the minus strand of NC_142681.1, from coordinate 493,327 downwards.
GTAGTGATGTTAGTGGACCAGGTATCAAGATAGACATCATGGGAGAGAAGGGTGATGAAGATTTAGGAAATGTTAAACCACGGACTAAAGAGGCACCAATATGGATTACACAGAGCACAGTATTACCAGCTTCAGGTGCTAAGAACGAGACAGTTGCTAGTGGACAAACCCATCCTGGTGAATTTCAGAACAAAAAACGGATTGGTTCTGGTAAAGATGATGAAATCCTTGCTGAATTATTAGTGCATGAGTCAGTAAACAAGAAACCACGCCTAGACATCAATGAAGCCCTTGGTGAGGGGGGAGATGATGATAGCGACTCTGGAAGTGATGAATCAGACTTTGAGACACCAACTCCAGGGCCTGCCACAAAAGAAAGTGAAGTAACAGAATCCATGGAGATTCACTCAGAAAGTGATCAGGAGGATGAAGAAGCACATGAAATTAAAATAGGAGACAAAATGGTGCCAGTGCATGATGTTACTGAGGAAATGTTAAAACAAATGACACCAGATGAACATGAGGCATACACCAAAACACTACAGCATGTTTATAGCCAGTTATATTAGTACTCATGTATGAATATGTACACAGAAACAGTGTATATGGCAGTTCAGTATCATGACTAAGGTACACTGACAAATACAAGTGTTAGTAGTTGTAAAGCATTTCTTTTGACAAAGTGATTTAGAGAATATATAATCTATCAGACGGTGTCGAATTGTTACATTGTTTAATTTTCAAAGTAATTTTAAGCTCAAGATACAACACAAGTACTGGTATTTGCAACTGCAAGTCACTGATTAAAACAAGAGTCAATTTCCTGTAATGAGTACAGCAGCCTCTTATTATTCAAGGACACCCTGGGGAGGGAGATTTAGTGTCCACAATGGCCAGAGTTTGTAATAGCTGACACTCTAAACACTTGAAATAATGTGTAACTAAACAAATATAAGGCTGCGAAAAGATTTGGCCACAAGCAGGAAATACTCATGTTCACACCTAATTGAAGAATGGTTTCTTATTTTCCTTTGTTGTAATGTCAGATGAAGTACTTAAGTGTCCACCATGTCATGCTGGAGAGGCATGAAGCTTTCTGCAGATTCTGCAATAATGGGAATTTGTTTTTACCATTTCTTTATGCATTTTGTCAGGGAGCTCTTGTCCACAATAGTGGGGTATCCATATTAGTGAGGTGTCTGCTGAGTGAGAGTTAACTGTGCTCTTTTGTCACAGGATGGAAAAACATGAGGGGGATGGAAAACTGGTCTGGATCTTTTTCATGGCCAACTTTTATCAGAAAGAACTACTAAGAGCATGTGAAAGCCTGAGAGATGTTTGTTAACCCAGTATTTTGGTTTTTTTTTTTTTTTTAAAGAAAACATCGTGTTTGTGAGATCAAACTCCAGCATACATGTAGTTTTTAAATATTATTTCATCAAATTAAAGAAGACATTTGTCCTATATAGGAACCGATCATATTTTGTACCATTAATCTGTATTATATCATAATCATAGCCTTAAATTATTTTAAAGGCCATAAGTTTCCAAGTCTGTAACTATGTGTTCACCCTCATTAACTGAAGATTATGACTTAATTACTTTTTTACTTGTAAGTTTATCCCTTGACAGACAAAAATTATAGGTATTGGAGGTACAAGTTGGTTTTTATTTTCCAGTTCAGTCCATACAAGATCTATTTTTCATTATCCTGCAGAGCTTGTGCAAGAAACAGCTTACCAAAGCTGTGAGTGGCAAACTGATTCACTTGTTTACTGTATGTGTTAACTTGTTGAGATAACAGAAGGTAATCAAGTCGAGATGGTGACTGCAGTGGTTTAAATATCTTTGACAAATCTTCCTCTGGTAAGGGAGGGTCTCCCCGAGAATTCCTCTGAGAATTTTCCCCTTGCTGAAAAGCACAAAGAAAGTTGTCATCATGCACATCTTGACATAAAAGGAAACCCTTTTTTTGACACTGATTCACTTGAATTGTTCACTGTTGCAATTTATTACGCACTTTAAGCAGTTTCAGAATATTGAGCCTAAGAAAAGAGCTGCAGCTTTTACAGGGCTCAGACCCCTTGCATCCCTGGTTGTAATGTCTTTAAGTAGGACACTTCAGTAACATATGACAAAATAACTGCCTCAAAAAAACCAGAGGGCCTCTAGAAGAGGGAAATGTTTTACTCTCATCTATTTACAACACAACATAAGCAAATTACCCTTCTCTGAATGTAAGCTTCTTTCTGTTGTTGTTGCCTTGCTACATTTCGCAGATGATTGTTGAATTTATTGGCATCTTGACAAAGTTCGTCTACAGTTGCCATGAGCAGCCGAACATTCTTTTCTAAATAGGAACTATTTCAAGAAAAAATGGAACACACCATTGGCATACCCTGAAGGAAGTATTTCTTGTAATCTATTGAAAGAGTGCCATTGGTGAAGACTACTTCACCCAGCAACATGAAACTAGAAAATTAATGAAAACCAGAAACCTGATAAGGAAAACTGGAAAAGGGCCAGATTAAGGAGAAAGATGGGGAGGGGTGGGTGGGGGTGCATAAAGATATTGTTTTACTTCTCCACCCCTTCCATCAACATAAAGAAAAAGTAAAAAAAAATTATTAGGTAACCTGGTGGGGCTGCCACTATTCATGGTTACATTTTGTTTTCATTTTTGTTTTTAGACCAATTAATATCAACTAAAAATAAATTCAAAACTACCATACCCTGTAGAGAGGCTCAGAAAATTGTCTGTTTGCGTGTGAGGTGATAATACCTCGACTTCACACAACAGAGAATTGATGAGGGAAGAATTCCTTATCACAAGAGGAATCTCTTCAAACATGGCTTCAAAACTAAGACCACTCTTTGCAAGCCTAAAAAGAAATTGGAATCAGTGTGACTTGAATCCACCTGGAAAAATCAATCCTATAATTCTGGTCCCCTAGGCAATATTTGGGCATTAAGAAGTTCGAGTTGTTTTAAGACCATTGTCTGTCATCAACTGAGTTTAGTGCAACTCGTACTAATCCAGGTAAACTTTGAACCTCACAAACAACTAAAGGGAAGAGTTTGTAAAGAAACTGTGCTGCAGCATTGGTGGAGGGGTACTATGGGATACTTTGGTTTTATAACTGAGTTGATAAATTGTACATTAGCCGCTGTAGAGAGTTTCTAAAGCTGACCTTACAAATGTTAGCCCTTCATCAGAGCAAAACAAAAAAAGGCTAACTCTAAAAACCTCAGCTTAATAAACCCTTTACGGTAACCTAATAATCTATGAACCTTACAAAACATCGATTCTCAGAATTTCTGCTCCTATTGAGACTGTTAGAAGCTAGTCACTCTCAGGGGTCAAAAGGTTAAAAGTAAATTAACAACCATATATACCCCACTTAAATTTCAGTGAAAATTCTCTTACTTTTCAGCACTAAACTCTTCATCTTTGTACATTGACATCATTTTGTCAGACAAACGGAATACTTTGAGAGACAACATTCCTTGTGAAGTCTTGAGTGGATCTAAAGATGAACACAGTGGCATTAATAACAAAAGTTAAGCATTGTTAATCAGCATTTCTTGTAAAATAATACAACCTGTAACTCCTACTTAGTTAACATCTTAATCAAGAGATACAAACAATTCCTCTCTAACCACCACTCTCACTACGAAATTTATTGTTGTGGCTGTAACATTTTAATAAGGGAAAAAACAGATCAGTCTGATCTTACCATAGATAAGTACGACAGATTCTTCAATTGAACTCTGATAACTGAACTGAGAGTCAAGTAAATTTCTATTGATAAATGAGCCAAGGTATGTTGATTGATACCATCCAACATGCAAATGGTCCACATTTACAGCCCGTAGCCGACGCATCATCTCCATTTGGTAGTTTACTATCAAGAGAGAAAGAAGTGAAAAGTTAGATCCTAGGTTTGACTACAGAGCAAGCCTGTGTCATTCACTATGTCAGTAAATGTCTAGTACTAAACTAAAGTATCTATAACAGTGAAAAGCACATTTTGAAGGAGTGCCAAAAAGTACAGTGCAACATCAAATTTATCACTGAAAATAATAGCAGGGCAAATAAAATCAAAGGAAGATATTAAAAGTTGATCAAAACTCAAATTCAAAACAAAATTCTCTTCAGTGCTAGAACATATGAATTAACAACTTACAACTGGTCTCAGTTTTGTATCTGGTATATTGGTTCAGAGGTTAGCACAAGTTCTCACAATAAATTACAGAGTGAAGTAAACCAAAACATGGGCACAGAAATGTACAGGAGACCACATCTTGATTGATTTCATTTTAAACTTTTGATAGGATGAGAGGTGGTGTGATGTGCCAGGACAAATCCCAACTAAAGAAGAGCAAAACCAGTACAATCCAGGGTTATCATCAAGTCAGTTTCACAACAACATTTAACAAGAAACTTGTCAGCTGATTCTCACCATCATCCTCATCATCATCATCACCAGCTCTCGAGGAGGGGAAAGGGAAGCAGTTTGTGATCTCAAGTTTGTTATTCTGAATCAATCCAAGTAAAACTCCTTGAACAACCTCGCCAGCTGATCTTTCATCTTGGCAGTGTTTGATAATTTTCAACACAACCTGAAAGAATTCATACCAAGTTAATAGCAAGATACTTTGACAGGAAATATTACTTTAACTCTCAAAGTTTAAGGAAGTTATTTCAGAAACATTCAAGTCTACATGTGTATTAATATGATACCAATAGGTTTTTACCTGGTAACATTAACCTTTCAATGAAAACTCTACATGTTTGGTTAGTTCTGAACTGAAAGTCTTCAGAGTTGAGGGCCCAGTTGTCGGCCACTCAAATAAAATAATTACATGTCCACTTCATGAAAGCTGATTGGTCAGTTTTTTTATTATGTCCGTAAGTAAGACTCAAATAACAGTAAGCAGTTGTAAATGTTCAGTTTTGAACCATTGGTAAAGACAGGTTCCATGCCATGGTCACACTACAATGTAAATAAGTATATTAGTAAACAGTGATAGAAAATGAAGTCATTCATATCTCTTTAGAGGAGTCAGTATACCAATGGTAGTTCTTAGAAATGGTACCGAACGTTAATTAAACATCAGGTAGAGATGACAAGAACACCTGTTTTTCTTCACTTTTGCCAATCAATATATTCTTGTTACCAATTATTGTTGACAGCAGTCAAACATTTGACTGTTCTTAAATACGTCTTCAAAGAGAATTCCCTTTAGAAGAAAGAGAAAAAGAGCGATCTGTTGACAATGTCTTGACAATCAACGAAGACGAGGAAAAAAATGCGCTGAGACTTAAATTATTTCTTAATAGAAAAGCAGAATTGGCCGATCACGTGTGTCAAAAGTTTATGAATTTCCCCTTCATATCAAGATGATTAGTCTGTGATAAATCCATAGAAACAATTTTCTTGTCGACACGTACCAGTCCTTCAACTTGAACACTATCGATTCGACTTGAAGACCCAGACAAACTTGAATTTGAAAAGGAAGAGCCACCTCTTTCCGCCATGTTTGAGAATATGGTGATGAAACGGCCGAGAGAATCTGGATAAGAGAATTAATCGGGCGTAATCGTTGCCTCCGGCGGTAACGACTTTCATTCGGAAAAATTATCGGCAATGACGTAATGAGAGCCGCCTCGCTCGGAGAAGTTTCCTATGTAATGTTGATCTTCAACCACTGAGTTCGGCGCAGAAAAAGAAAGGAAACTCTGAATTTATATTGCTTTACACGAGGGGTACTTGAGGCTTTGTTGAATTCATAACATTTGCTTTAAAGTGAAGTTTTAATAAGAAAGATTCGCAAAATAGTTAGTCGATGGTATGGGCTGTGTTTGCAGCAAACGAAAAAGACAAGAAGCAAACGGGAACTTTAAGACTTCCTCGAAAAAAGCTCAGAGCTTTGATAATGTGAACGCTGATGAAAAGGAAACAGGGAATAATCAAACTTTACCAGCTCTACCTGACCTGCCTGAAATCCCTCAGCAGCAGGCCGAACCGAAACTCGTTTATGTGGCGCTGTACGACTATGAAGCACGCACATCAGAAGACCTTAGCTTCAGGAAAGGAGAGAAACTCGAAGTGATTAATGGCAATGATGCTATCAACGGAGCGGATTGGTGGCAGGCACGTTCTCTGGTCACAGATGCTGTTGGATATATTCCTAGCAACTATGTTGCTCCAGCGGCTTCTCTGAAAAGCGAAGAGTAAGTGCACGTTAATTTACAGCTGCGGAAATGCACATTTACAAACTCCTCTCAATCACATAGCGGTCTGCAATTATTTAATTTATGGTTCCGATTCGGACAACAAAAGATCTGACATTTTTCTTCTTAAGAAAAAACTAATTGTAGACTTTCTTTTTCCACCCAACAATTCATTCAAAAAATTCGTTTGCTAAGATACTTTCGGAAGGATCAATTTCTTCGGAAACTCGATAAGAATTTGCGCGTTGGACAGCGCTTTCTTTACTTGAATGACAGACAGATTTGTTATTTCTAAGCCGTTGTGTCAACTTAAATCTTTAAAACTCAATTTATGAGTATTAGGAAGGACTTAGTCTGCCAAATAGAGTCAGACGAAACTAGCACTGATTTGCTGACGGCACCATTGTCTTAAAACTTCGAAAAGGAACACAGTGGGTAATTTCATCGAAACGTACATCAACCGACCACTCCTGAACAAGTTCATCGGTATTTGTTTTCTTTTTAAGACCTAAAAGAAATGTATGCCTTGGATAGATAGATATGACACATCTCGTGTAAAAAAAAAAAATTAAAACCCCATCATCCAATTTTGCGTGACTCGGAAAATATGCTAATTCAATTACACTGGTAAAACCTTTATAAGCTAGAAAAAGGAATGATGAATTCTAACCAGCGCGGACCACAGTTTCCGTTACTACGTCTCAAAAATAACAATGCGGTCGTTCATTATTTACCTCTCACTCCATTGCCAGAATTCAATGGTCTCCAATTACCCAATATTGTGCATAAATTCAATTTTGTAATGATTGGTTGTGATAAGGTTTATTTACTTTGCAATACACATAGTTTTGGGTAAACAAGATTATGGACACACACCAAGCCTCTTGCTCGTAGACAGATGTACATGGATCTGTAAATGCTTTATGAATGGCTGGTTATGTTAGTGGAAGGTTAATAAACCTCTTGACAGCTGTAGATTTTATCCCTATAATTTTGTTTGCTATTCTTGTAAAATTATCTGCTTGACTGCAAAGGTTGGATCATTGATTAACCTTTTTGGAAATAAAGGGCTGGTGATACCTTAAATAATTCCAGGCAGAGACATTTTTTTTTAATGATTTTGAATAAGAAAGAATTTTTTTTATTTTGAATTATTGGCACGCTTTTTGCTAAGACAGGACTTTGACCTTTGTCTAAAACAAAAGGTCACTGTTCCATGCAAGCAGAAGGATGATTTGATACCAGTGTTAAATGACAAATGTATATTAGATTTATTGTGGAATGAACTAAAAGTACAAGATCATTGAATGAAGTTCATTTTGCACGTTCAGAAAAGCTAACAATTTTTTCCATTTAAAACACATTTTTAATTGTAGTTAGTTTATATCTAACTTGTAATTTTCTTATTTTAGCTGGTTTTTTGGCCCAATTAAAAGAGTGGATGCAGAAAAAATGCTCCTAATGCATGGAGATAGTGGATCATTTTTGATTCGAGAAAGTGAAAGTAAACCAGGAGATTTCTCTCTTTCACTGAGAGATGGGGAAATTGTGAAACACTACCGCATTCGATCCATGGATAGTGGAGGTTACTATATTGCTCACAGAGCTAAGTTTCCAACACTTAGTGAGCTTGTCGAGCATTATCAAGAAAATTCTGATGGACTGGTCATCAAACTTGATAAACCTTGTCCCACATTACAGGCTCCTGCCCCTAAGGACCTTGCTTACAATACAAAAGACAAATGGGAAATTCCACGTGAATCAATTCGATTGGTTAATAAACTAGGCCAAGGGCAGTTTGGAGAAGTATGGATGGGACTGTGGAATAACACCACTCCTGTTGCCGTGAAAACATTACGTCCCGCAACAATGTCACCAAAAGCATTCCTTTCAGAGGCGCAAATTATGAAAAGACTTCGCCATGATAACCTGGTACAACTTTATGCAGTGTGCACGCAGGAAGAACCAATTTATATAGTAACTGAGTTAATGGAGAATGGAAGCCTCTTGGATATCTTGAAAAGTTCTGCTGGACGAGAGCTTCAACTTCCAGAGTTGATTTACATGGCTGCACAAATTGCTGCTGGAATGGCTTATTTAGAAATAAACAATTACATACATCGTGACTTAGCAGCCAGAAATATTCTAGTAGGAAAAAAGAATGTAGTTAAGATTTGTGACTTTGGTCTTTCAAGAATTATTGATGAGGGTGAATACAATGCAAGGGCTGGAGCCAAATTTCCCATCAAATGGACAGCTCCAGAGGCAGCTTTGTTCAATAAATTTACCATCAAATCTGATGTATGGGCTTTTGGAATTCTGTTAACAGAGCTGGTCACCTATGGACGTGTCCCCTATCCAGGGATGGGTAATGCAGAAGTGTTAGCTCAGGTTGAAAGAGGCTACCGCATGCCTTGCCCATCAAACTGTCCACCAAGTCTGTACACAATAATGATGGATTGCTGGAAAGCAGATCCCATGTCAAGGCCAACATTTGAGACTCTTCAGTGGCGTTTAGAGGACTTCTTTGTCATGGACACTACAAATTATGCAGATTATCCTGAATAGTTTAAATACAGTAAGAAACACTTGTATATTTTAAGACAGAGTTGTAAAGCATGTATCAGCTTATTACAGGCATGGAGTACATGATTTCAGGCTAAAAGCCTGTAGCTGATAATTAACTTTGAATCAACTTTTCCTAGCATAGGAACAGTCAGGAGAGGGCATTAGAAAGAAATCAGTAAGACGTCATGTAAGGAAATGAATGATTCTCAACTTGAAGTTGATTCGGTGAATTAACTGCTGCTGAAAATTTCAGAGATCTGTCATTTGGAGTTCGAACTTATTACAATTTCTTCCAAGAAAATTGTATTGAATTTCCCTCAGTGGGAGGTGAGTTAATGAAGTATCAGCCTCACTTTTTCAATTAAGGAAGATTGAGGTCTGACAAAATTCAGATATTCTGACAAACATCAATCTTCTCTACTTGCAGTCAAGACGGTAATTAAGTTTACTTGATACACCACCTCACTTTACAGTTAAGTAAACAGTTTTCAAACTTAGTTGCTGTTATTGTGCAAGGATATACTGACAGATTCACATCATTTAACAATATTTATAAGCATGTGCTTTTTGTAGTTATCTGTTTTGTTAGTGTTACAAAAACAGTTATTTCACAATAAGTTCATGGAAGATGTGAAGTTGAGGATGACAGAACCTCTATTTCTTTTATCTCCCTCTGCCTTTGTAGACAGGCCATGTTACTTAACCCTTTTACTCCCGTTAGTGACCAAGACAGAATTTCTCCTTACAGTATCAGTACAATATCAAGCAGACAAGTGATGAGAATAAAGAAAAATATCAATTAGAGATTATAAGTTGATCCAATACCAAATTCTCCAAACTAACCTCACAAGAACTGAATGGCAGACAGTTAGAAGAATTACTGAGCAGATCTTGGGAGTTAAAGGGTTAAATGTGCTGTAAATGTCAAATTCCACCATATTGCCTGTAAGGAAATACTAAGGATTTACAAGTAGTTTGCAAATGTTTTCACTTACCAAGGGATAATCTCATGCAACTATTGTCAAAATCCACTCAGATAAATTCAGGACTTACAAAAACATTTGCTGAGAAGAAATCTTGCATGAAGCCTACACTTGAATAATTTCATATATGTCATATGGCATGGCTGACATTTGATGTTTCTTGCTGTTGTAACAACCATGTGCAGATTTAGAGTGTTACCAAAGGTGCTTAAATACCCTGCTTATTTTTTTTAGTTTGCAAGTTTTGGTCTTATAACTTGAGATGTTTATGTGTTGTTGGTATGGAATAAGGTTGTGCCCTCAACAAGATATTTCAACCCCCTATTTTTCAATTTTCTGGATTGCCTTTGGAAACTGTTATGCTCATTTATCAGTATTGTGTCATCTAAATGTTTTGAATTTGTACTTTATCATGAAGCAACAACAAGAAACTTATTGAGAGTAAGCAAAACAAAGAAGATTTTACATTCAAAAACAGGCTTGTATCATAAGTGAAAAAATATGAAATATGCTGACACAGCTCACCCAAGCTATTAAACTTCTAGTGCTTTAACTTTAAACAAATGCAGGCCTCTTAAACTCCTTTATCTTAAGATAGAACTCTTAGGGCAGAATAGTTGTCTGCAGATGTAAGATGTGTTTCCTTGTTTCTACTTCAAAAAACTTTGTGTATATAGTGGCATATTTTAGCTTCCACTCTAAATCTAGATGTTTTCTACGATACTCCTACTTGCCATGTGAAGTACTTACTATTGCATTTTGAGGCTTTGATTATTTAAAATTTAGAAATGACTGATTAAAAGAATCCTGAAATTGCAGGAAAGGATCATGTTTTTAGTTAGTTTCACACAGATCACAGATGTGTCAATGTCCTCCCCAGTGTTCCCTGGGTCAGTTTTTATTTCATGGAAACCAAATGTACAAAAAAAATAATGTACAATCTAAGTAACACTGTGGTGAACTAGTGGATCTACTTGGAAGAGTACAATTAGATTACGGTGATTTACTAAAAGCCAGTGATCCTGTGATTCAAAGGAAAAGAATTGAACCATCGTCCTAGCAACAGCCCTCCCTAAACAATCCACTTGATTCAATATTTAGTCCGCTACCTTTAATGAGATGCACGCTCTACCCAGGCTCCTAAAGTCATGCAAACCCCCACATTACTTGTTACATGCTTTGCATATCCACTAGAAAAAATTAAAAAGGGGATGAACATTTAGCCCAACCAAAGAAAAACTGAGTCCTCTAGAAGGGTTTTCAGATTTGGTGGGCAGGAACTATTAGATTGAGGTTTGAATCTTTTAGGGAAACTCAGATTTGTAATTGTGTTAATCTCATTAAATTAATAATATCTGAATATGAGACACTCACAGGTACTACAAACATACTTTATTGAAAGTTAACCAATTTCAAAGCTTTATAGCAAAACCTATTTATTGCACCTTTGCCAAACAAACACACATAATGAAAACTACAGTTACTCACTTAGGTGGGTATACATGTTACAACACCTAATGGTTTATTTAATATTTTCCTTTTTTTCCAGAAAAACACATAGTGCAACCCAAAATGTATCCCACATGCCCTGTTCCAAATCTAGTAAATACACCACTAATTACATCTTGCTATAAAAATTAAGCATAGCATTTTTCTTGTCACCAAATGAGTGGACAAACACACTCCAGCATTTTTTTCATAACAGTTGCTTACAGAGAAAAACATGTGCCTTAAAGACCTAAGCTCATAAGCTTTACACAACTACAAAAACAATTAAGCTACAATTGCAACTAACAAAGTTCTACCATTAAAAAAGGTATCAGATACCACCTTGCTCTTTTCACTGGACTAGATATAACAAACTGCAAGATCTAGACTGAAAAAACAATTTATTTACCTGATGCAATGGTTTACTAAAGCAACAATGTATAAGCAGTTAAAGAGCCTTTGTACCCATCTGTACTAACCATTTCCTCATGACAAAGACTACTTTCTGTTTTGCTGTTTTTCTTGCACAAGTACTCAAAGAGGCTACTGACATGAAACAGTTGCAAAAACTGCATTTCCAGTGCATTCTGCATTAACTACAAAAATTGCCTGAATTAAAGCAAAACTTCCACAGATGCTTCCAAAGTTGAAAACAAGAAGATTACAACATCAAACAAAAGCTCTGCCTTATTGACAGAAAAGTTTAAAATGGTTTTTCCCCGTTTAGTGTAACAAAATAAATGCACGAATCACCACAATGGATGTCTTTATCATAACCATGTTTGGTTTACTTAGTAACACAGCAAAATTTTGCCCTCATCACAACATAGCATACAAATGAATAATGTACATTAAAGTATCAGAATTCAACTTCTCCTGATAATAGAAAAGTGAAAAGACTTGGCTTTTGAGTGGAAAAAAGAATTTTAGGATAAGATCACAAGTTTCTCAGGGTGATTGATTCACCTTTTTTCCTTTCCAGATTCTAATAATCAGCATATGAAGACATGTGATGAAGTAAGATAAAGTTTTCTTCAGAAAGGCTTCTCCAAATCAGAGAATGATAAAAAAAAGTACAGAAAGCTTACACAACCCCTGAGCTGCTTCACAAAGAATTTACTTGCTACACACATTACACAAAACTAACAAGAATATTCCTCAGTTTAAAATATGAACTATTTGTAGCACATCAAAACAAAAGAAAAGGAAGAGAATGTAAAGAACTGAAGCCTTAAATCATGGACAGCTCATCATGATCACCAAGGGGAACTTTCTCTGAATCCTTGTAAAACTTCTTTCCTTTTCTTGAACGATCACTGAAAATGACATCTGGAGAGTCTGCAAAAAAAAAAAAAAAAAAACCCCAAATATTAATCACTTTTTTTTTTAACTGAACCTCACCCATATTTAGAAAGGTTTAAAAAATAAAAAAAATTGCTCACGCATATCAAAAGCTTTATGAAAAGTCGAGTTAAAAGGTACAAATCAAAGAAAATGTGGATTTCAGTCTCCATGATATGAATGAAGTCATCTGCATACTATACAGAGAATTCTGATTATCAAGTTTTTCCCTGATATCATTGGTTGTTATAATCAAGCCACATAATTTAGTTGTGATTGGTCAGTTTTGATCTGTCCATAGAATCAGGTTCTTCTGCTTGATTCCTTTGCTATGTGGTGGACAAGGCATTTGTAAGGTGCTGGTAATTGCTAATATCTTACAACAGGAGTCTGAACTAGACAAACATGTCATGTCACCTGCTTGCATGTCCTCATGGTAAACTGTCATTTCATCCTCATCATGCTCTTTCTCATGCAATTTGCTGAAATTCTTTTGGAGGTTCTTGTATTTCACGAAGAAGAACAGCAAACCAGCTCCCAAAAGTAACCCTGTAAAGCAAAACCAAGAGCATACATAATGCTATATCAACAAAATATTGTAGGTTTTTCCTTTCATCTTTCATCCTTTGATCTATTTTTTATTGAACAGCAATTGCCTTTGGTAAAAGACATTTACTAATAAAAGATATGTCACAAGAAAGGTGTGAGTTTAGAGAGGATAATAATATCTATATATTTTGGTAAATAGAAACAAGGGAAATACAACTGATTGCATGTGAAACCAGTTGGTGTAAGTCACAAAGGGAAATATTAGCTCAAAAATTATTAGCTCAGTCTCAATCAGGCAACTACTGTTGATATCCTTACACTTCCCAACAAAGTCAGAGTTCTTTTTTGATAAAAGCCACTTAAATAGGTGCTTTGGTCAGCATGGAAATGTAGAAAGATTGTTCTCATTGTTGTTCTCATTCCTGTGGGTGGATTATGTTTTCTTGAACAGGACAGCAAAGTGATCAACTAGGTTTTAACAGACACAATAAGAAACAATTAGAATGTATGTGTGTTTTAAAAAATGTGGATTTATCACTAAATTCACCACGTCAGTGATTGTAGCAGCTGTGCCCCACTTGCTTTGGCAAAAACCCAGGTAATAACTTAACAGAAGAATGCTGTTCTTACCTATTATAACAAGGGGAATCAAAACAGCCAGAGATACTTTGCTTTGAGCATCCTCAGCTTGGCCACCTTTGCGGGCACGAACTGATGGCTCCCCTGTTGGTTGTGTTTTTTTTTCCACTTTACTCACAAGACTAAGAAAAAAAAAACACCATTTTAAGATAAACAGTGAAAGGGCTTGTTATTCGTACATCAGGCATCCACTCTAACACCACACATTTAACCAGAAATATACCTCAATGAACCACTGGCAAGTAACCAATCATCTATCTTGAATCCTTTATTAATAGATTCCTTGGCAGTTTCTAATGGAACACCTACATGCAAAGCAAAAAAAAAAAATTTTTCTTTGGTTATCTTGATGGATTGCCATGACTAAGGTCGACAGTATAAAAGTAAAAATTGATGATCAATTAAAATTCTTTTTCTAATATAGTTATTGTTAATTATAATCCTGGCAGACCACATTTATAAAAGCAAAATTTGATGATTAATTAAAATTCCATTTCTAATATAGTTATTGCTAATTAAAATCCTGGCAGACCACATTTTGTCAGACCAATAAATCTATAATCCACAATTCATAGAATTATCTGAAAATATTACTGGACATTACTTAAAACACTGAAATGTGTTTTGACATAATATTCACTCCTTTCAAATGACTTCTCACCGGAATTGTTAAAGCGTGGAATGAGATCAAAGTAAACTGCAATTTCACTTCCTCTTTCTTTGACAACAACATCAGCGATGCGATCACTAGAATAGAATATTTTCAAAGTGTCATGCAAAAAATGTACAAAAAGGAATACAGTCCTCCACTTTTCATGTGCCTTATGGAATGTTTATTAAATGAATAGATTGTCAAGAACATCACCACACATGACCAGGAAGTAACCAACTTAACTCAGCACACTTCAGACATATGCTCTGGGTTACCAAATGTTTAGAATAAGTTGCAAGCAACTCAGTTTTTCAAATCAAACGAAAAGAACATAACAAAAACAAGTCTTGTGATTGATTATTTGCTACTTGCCATGTTCAAGTCCATTCAAGTCTGTTCTCAAATCATATAGCTGGCAGCACCCAGCAGTGGGAAATATCAATATACATGGGTGAGTGAGATGGCCTCTATTTCTTTTGTTTTTTTTTTGTTTTTTGCATTTTTTATGTACCTTGACTTCATCTGGGCCCATAAAAATGTAGAAAAAGAACTCTGCCAATGTCTAGCCATCTTGACCTCACTCTTGGTCAACAACACCATTGTATCTGATGTGTTACTACCCTGTTTTGTCAAGTTCAGGTGAATTCTGACTATTGGCAAAAGTGAGGTACATGCAAGTTATGACAGAAAGCACACAAAAACTTCACTTTGTTTGAATTTTCATGCAGAGCAAATTTGTATAAAAAGTGCGGAGAAACAACTTGTTTCAATTGTTGAATCTCTTATAGAAGAAGATTACTTACTCTGCAATGTTTGCAATCCGACTGGCCTCTGAATAAAACTTTGGAGTAAAAATCTTTATGGCTTCATCACCAGTCATGACTGCACCTTCAATGATCATTTTCAGTCTTTCTGTGCCATAAATGGCTATAAAATGAGGAGAAACAATTATGGTGGACTTCAAAAGAGCAATTAAATGCTTCAGAAACCATAAATCTAATAATTATCTCCACTACTTAAAACTGTATTAAAAAAATTCAAAATAATTGCATTTGAGACAACAAAAATGATCCAATCCTTCAGAAATTGCCTTTAGACATGCCAAAAATTCTGCCAATTAAAGCAGCTATTTTGAAATCAACTCCAAAACCAAGTATAATAGAAGGGTAGAAAAGGAAAGCAAAATAAAGCAAGAAAGGGAAAAGAAATGTCCATTGTGCCTACCAGCATCTGTCCGTTGCCTCTGTGGATTTATATGCTTGATACCCTCTCCAGCTGCATTTCCAGCAATCACAACAAAGGAATAGTATGTATTGTTGGATAGATGTTTAAATGTATATGCTGTGTGACTGGCTTCCAGTAATTTTTCTAGAGGCTCGATTGGATCTCCTAGAGTATTTTCAATGTTTTCCACAACAGTTTTTCCCCACCTAATCTGAAAACCAAACACAATGGACACCACTGAATTTCAAAGCTAGCTTGGTCTGCCATCAATTCCTTATTGATTAAGAACAATAAATCTAACCACCTAAAATAACAAAATAATTAACTGACAGACTTCTTGATGATTGCCACGACTGACTTATGAACCTATTGGTTGAACAACTGGTCGACTGACAGCTGAACTGACAGACTCATAAAAAAATAGCTGACTAACAAACATTGACTAATTGACAATAAGATGGTCCAACTGGCTGATACATTAATAAAATTAAACCATCTGAAATTGACTAAATAACAGACAAACTGAGTGACAAGTGACTTGATTCACTGACTGATAAAGGGCTAACAGACTAAATAAGCAACTAGCTAAACAGAATAATAAATTGACAGCTGATAGACAGACAAAACAACCTCCTAACCATATAAATGTAAAAAAGACTACCTTGTAGTAAGTAATTTTTCCATTTGGTTTGGACGGTTTGGACCATGTGACTTTGATACTTGCTGAGGTAGGTGGAATGGTTTCTGTCGTCACATACTCCACAATACCAGGACCTTAAGAAAAGCAATCAGTACCAAGACTGTCAGCCATGAGAACTGATGGCTGAATTTCATTCTCCAAGGAACAAAAGAGTCACATGCAACAGAAAAATTATGAAAAATTAACTAACAGAATTCTCTCATTTGTTGCAACACAAAAGGTATCTTACTTTTTTCATAAGTTGTTGCTGATGCTGGGGAGCTCTTCACACTTGACCCTTGCTGGTTTTTAGCAGAAATGACAAACTTGTAAATAACGTATGCCTCCAGTTCCTTAACAACAGTTCTGGTTTCGTCTGGACCAACTTCAATAGGCTTAGTATCTGGGAAAGGGCTTAGCTGAAAATATGACATAAGTTCAGTGAACCAACTAAACTTTTTTAAACAATTGACTATGAAAGCTACTTTGTTGCATCTCAAGGCAAAGCTGTTACCAATACAAGAACAGCAAATCTTTGCTTTCAAATATGAACATGTAGTAACTGTTTTAACCTTGGTTTGTTTAATTCAAGAGGTAAAATAAATGGGGAGTATGTGGTTACTTCCATATTTAATAGAAATATAAAATTCTATCACATTCAAATGTGCTCAGGGTGCAGTTTCTGCTTTAAGATGTCCACTGCAGCAACTGACAGCAGTATCAAATAAAAGGCACAAGTATGGCTCCAACCCTTACAGTTACTATGTTAATGGAAGCCACTATAGTATAAATCATGATTTTATACCTGATTAATTATATATCCAGTGATTCTATCATGCTGTAAAGGTGGTTCCCATGTTAACTTTATTGCAGCAGAGGAGATGGCTGAAGCCTTCAAGTTTCGAGGAGCACCAGGTTCTGTCAGACAAAAACTTAGCAGTGAGGCAGGCCACTACTTGGTTCATATGTAATACTCCTTTTAAACTAAAGCTTGTTCTTATGCTTGTTCTCACAAATAGAATCCTTATCCATCTCCATTAATTTATTTATTAATCAAATCACTAACTTACTTGTAACTTGCGTGGTTATGTGAACTGTTGCCTTTGGTCCTTCACCAGCTTCTGAGTAAGCCCAAATTGTTATTTCTGACTTTTGTCCTGGAGTTAGACCGCAGATCACTGCAAAGCTTGATCCTACATCATTGAGAGGCTTGTCTTGAAGCTGCACTTTGTAACCCTGCAATTTATACACAAAACAGCTTGCTTCATTAGCCACCCTTAATTTCAGAAAATTATGGAGATGGCTTGCAAAAAGTCCAACGAAAAAAAAAAAAAACTAACTTCAATGCAGGGGTAACATACAAATACGATCACCAAACCATGATTGGTTTTAGTTTGTTCACCTTGGCTGGAAATGGCCTTTGATCAATTGCTGATATGTTAGGTGGGCTCCATCGCATCCATGCACATGTTCCATTGTCAGAAATCATTTGAATGTTCTGAGGTGGAAGGACCGGTTCTAAGGGAATGATGTTGAGTGTTGATTAGATCACAGGATCCTAGGGGTTTACTCCAACAAGAGAGGAAAGAGTCAGTAATTTAGACTAAAGGCAAGTACTGCTATTCCCCCCTGGATGGTTTGCTTGTCCATTGCAGGTTTAACCCCCACCACTTTGCCAGGTTCTCCTAACAGGTCACTATTACTCATTTACACCCCTTGGTGGGAAAAGACACTGTAAGAATAGGGTATCTTGCCCAAGAACAAAACTTTATAACCCATCCAGATCTCCAACCTAAACCTTTCGACCCAAAGTCCAGTGCCAGTTAGGTTACCATGTCTCCCAAGAACTCCCACCACAGATTATGTTTATTTCTTTACCAGGTTGATAGTTCTCAATACTTACTAGACAGTTTTGTCAGTGCTTGCTTTGGACCTGCAGCTATGCTACGACCAGATCCACTGTTTGCGTAAACCTGCAATGAATGGTGGAAGGAAGTAACATTCAGATTTGAATAATTGATTGATTTATTCTCCTGATATGCCTGGTTTCCTCCTTTTGCACATCAAACATTTACATGAAAAAAACAGATGGAAAAAATTTGCAGCCATACTCATTCAGGCATATCAACATCTACTTTTGCAATTACTTAACCCTTTATACCCTAACATCAGTAGGCATATTTTCCAAACTGTTCTCCAAACATTTCTAAGGGTGCTGACAACAAAAGTTTGTTTAACCCTTTTATTACCCCCATTTTGAAATCACTTGTGGTCCCTGTAATCTGATTGGCTCTAATTAATGCGATTTATTCAAAAATTGCACCATTTTTTGCTTTAAATCGCATCTTTTTCCCAGCCAATGAGGCTACATTAAAAACAAAACAATTAATCAGATTTCAAGGCTTGTCTAAAGTAACCAATCAAATTGCAGGAAAATGAAAGACAAAGAGTATCATGTAGCAAATTTAGCAACTTTTGTTTCTAAAACTCTTACTTTCCCCCCTCCAAAAATGGATGAATTTAATTTCAGACTGGCTCAGTACTGCATCAATAGAATATTTGACCTGACCAAGTCCTGTATTTGGGCAATTTCAAAATGGATTTAATAAAGTGGTAATTGAACCTTGAGTCGTGCAATTTTGGTCTGAAATCATACTTGTGATTTCAAATCAAACTCATGCTGTGCACTTGTTCAATTTTGAAATCACACATATGATTTCAGCCCAAATTACATTCCACTCAGCTCAATTACCATTATTAATTCCCAAGACCTCATTACTAATTCTCCTTACTGTCTTCAGATTGATTCTCATTATGTTAGTTTGGAGAATTTGGTATTGGATCATTTGTAATCCCATAATTTATATTTTTCTTTATTCTCATCAGTTGTTTGCATGATATTGTACAGATAAAGTAAGGAGAAATTCTGTCTTGGTCACCCACAGGAGTTAAAGAGTTAACAATAAAAAACTTCTTAAGCTGGTGATCAGTTCCTTTTTTCTTGTTACCTTAATGGAAGATTCAGTGGGTGATATTGAAAGGAAAAAAATTAGATGCCATAGTCACTCTTTAAGGGTCAAAGCATTAAGCAGAAAAGTTAAATGTTTAGTGGGGTGCAAAGTCCTAGCATTAATGCTTTACGTACTATTAAATGATACAATATTTCATTCTGATATTCATTCCTGATCAAACAATGACGACCCATGCATACTGCAAAGTATAACTTACCTCAAAGAAATATACAGTGTCCTGTGCTAAGCCAGTAAGTAGTTTTTTTCTCTTAAGACCATTATCAATAGACTGCACTTTGGTATTAGTGTAGGGCCAATATCTGATCTAAAAAGGAAAATACTTTAAAACTGAGCACCTCAACAAAAGTACCAGTAATTATTGTGCTGTAATCAATCCAAAACAACTGCACTAAAATTCATAGAAAAAAATTAGGTATTTCAGTGTATTTATTTATCTGACAAATTTCAAACCAAATTTCATTACTGCAATTGAACAAGCTGGCTGAGCCTCAACAAAAAACAAAACAAATTTTTTTCCTTTTTAAGATGCCCTTTACTCTATGCCCAGCCAATGGCAATGACAACTCTCTTTATATTACAAGGAGAGTCTCTGTGAAGATCTCTGTCCCAGCCATGAAAAAATGTTCTGGCCAAAAAAAGTGACAAAATCAAACTCATAGTGAGATAGTGAGTCACTCTTAGACTATCTTACTTGCAAGAAATACAAAGTAATTGTAGCAGGTACCTGCATCTGCAACTTATCTCCTTGCAAACGATAATCTTAGTAACTCTCATGATGTAAATTAACACAGTTGGTATGTTATAGGATGGTAAAGTTGATAAAGGAAGGTAAACGGCAGAGGCAAATTTTATTAATATTTTGCTGCATTACTAATAATGTACTAATTTTTTTTGGTGTCTTACTGTGTAACTTGTGATTTTTTCAGTAGGGTGTCCTGGATCTTGCCATGACACTTGGATGGCTGAAGAATTTACAGGGTAAACTCGCAAATCCCTTGGTGCTCCAGGAGCTGAGTAAAAATTAAAATTACACAAAATCAATAAAAATGCTGCCGTGTCATAAACATCATGTTTTTCTGCAATTTGGATTATGATCACCCAGTAAATCAGAAAATAATCATGAAAAATCTACCTAAGTTTGATATCACTTGTATAGAAAAGGTGGAAATTGTGACTTACCACTTGTGTTAGTTGTGGCAAATGCAATGTTTGACATTGGAGATTCTTTATCTGCAGTAACTGATGAAACCTTGAAGTAATAAGTGGTAGCTGGTAATAAATTGCCCACTATACACGATAGTGCTGTTAAAGGTGCACATGTAATATTTCTGAAGCCAGTATTGCCTGAGGAACTAAAACAGAATCAAGCAAAAATCATTGATGTTCATACATCCACATCATCATCATCATGGCCATTACCAACATCATTATCATTTGATTGTCATCATCATTATCTTCATCATTGCACATCATCATTATCATCATCATGGCCATTATCAACATCATTATCATTTGATTGTCGTCATCATTATCTTCATCATTGCCAGTATCATGATAAACAATCTTAGGGTGCTACTGAGCATTATGGCCAATTATCCACGCAGAGGTTTAAAATAGAACTAATAAAACTAATAGAAGCATGCAGATTTCATCAAACTGAGCTGAGTGCCAAATCCATTTCCTTTCATTAAATATGAAATCATTTTAAGGAAAAACTATTTACCTCATAAAAACTTTGTGTCTTATGACGTAACTGCCAGTCTTTCCAGCATGTTTCCAAGTAATTTTTATTCTTGTAGGCCCAAGAAATCTTGCAGCAACATTCTGTGGTACAACATCTGTTGTGAGAAATTAAGAAAGAAGATGATTGACTTAAGCTGATGTTTCACATTCAAGCATACATTACTTGTTATACATCTTTACTTGAGACAATTTCAAAGCACACAGACAAAGATGGCTAAGACAGAGGAAAATTGCTGTTGTCAAACTTCAGGGTCACCTATTGTCCTTTACCTCTTAGGAAAATTCCTTCCTGCAAATAATTACTTAGAGACCTTCAAATATTGTGAACTATCAATTTTGAGCAAAAACTGTCTTGCTGATATGTACTCTAAGAATAGACCAATTGCACTGTAAAATAATATGTATTTAAGTACTCTTAAATATATAGTCACATTCTTATCAAAAGGAATTATAAAAAATACACAACTGCACAAAGCCCCAAAGTTAAAAACAAAACAAACCTTTGTTTATGACTTCAATATGAACCACCTTCGTAACAGAACTCACAAGATTCATTGCTGTGATGTTAACATCATACCTTAAAACCAACAGATGTATCATTAATCATGTGCTGGGTTTGGAGTTGAAAATGATAACAATGCAATGCAATCAAAATATTTATTTCAAAATAGTGTGACAAGAGAATCAATCGTTATCCTGCTTACTTACTTCTGAGCTTTATTAAAGCCAAGAGTAACAACTTGTTGCCAACTGTCAATTTCTTGAGTACCATATTTCCATTTATACTTAACTTTTCCAAAGTCTCCCTGAAAATTATCAGTTGGAAGTAAGAATATCCAAATGAACTTGATGAAATCTACATTGCTACTAAATTAATAACTCACAAACCATGTCCAAACTCTGGGTCCAAGGGTACATTTGCAAATGTTATATTTTCACTGATTTGAGTTCCATTGCTTTTCCTGACCCATGAAAAACCATACTAAATTCAGCAAATGATACTTACCACTGAGTAATTCAAGTTTAAGGAAAATATGACGTCCTCATCCATGCCAGGATTTTTAGGATGGAAGTTGACTGATACTCTATCATCCATGAGTTTATCTTCAAGAGATAAAAATTCATCAATTAAAAAAAATTGCACTGACAAAAGTAACTTTGGGTGAATTGAACCACCAACACAGGTCAACACAGGTTAGCCCATTGACTATCAATATTCTTTGCATAACCTTTCTGAGTCTGTGGGTTTTATATGCTGGATAAATGAGAGCTATTTCAAGCTTCGAATCTGGCAAGGTAGCAAAAGGTAAATTCCACATGTATGGAGAACTTACACTTTAAGGTTACTTCCCACCTTCAGAGGCAGAAAAACGCTGGTGCCCAGATTTCGAACAAAGAAGTCGCCATTCAACCAAAATTTGCCATACTTGATGTTAAAAACAAAGTTTCCTTTTATGCAAGTACCAGCCTTGATATGAAAACATTAAAAATCACCTCAAATCATAATTTTGAAAACTTTATGTCTATTTATTGTCTTGCTCCTCAGCTTTGCGGTTTTTAATTTTTGCCAAAGGTTTTTCCTTTGCCTTTGACAACTTTGCTCATTATTGTGTCATCCTCCTCAAAGCTCCACTGAGCAATCAAGATTTAAAAAAAAAAAAATGTCCACAATGGGCTACTTTTACTGGGAAATCTTGATCCATCGTCACTGATGCCAGGAGGTCCCATTGTCCTATTGGGTTGCAGTTTCATGGGGCGAGGTAATCTCCTGGCATGGCACGAGTTGTTTGCAAACTTTTATGAGCTAAATCTCCCATTTGATTTTGGGAGGAATACCACTACTTTGAGCAAACTTATAGGGTATATAGACAGATAGCCGAAACGTCCTAGGAATTATGACAAACCAAAGTGTGTTGGGAAATTTTGATATTTGAAATATTTGTCCTGTGACATCCTTTTATACAACACGACTTTCATATTTTTAGCTACTCCAACTCTAGATGCCAATATCTACACAACTAATCATAATATAGAAAAAGCCTGACACACTTTTGTTGAATGATGCCTTGTGAATGAGACTGTACAGCCATTTTGCTTGTGCTGCAGCGTCTGATACCCAATAAATTCAATAGAAGAAGCTTCAGTCATTTCATGCCTTACTGGCTCTTGAAACTTCCTTCAAAGAAAAGTCACTTAAATTATATTTTTATCGTAATCTGCGTGGACACCCACAAAGGCGGGAAGAAACCTTAACTCACAGATATCAAGTTACCTTGAACATATACTTCCATTTTCTCCACCAAAGTGCTCCGCTCATTGTGTGCTACCACTACCACATGGTACCTTCCAGCCCTGAAAAAATGATGAGAGGTTAAAAATATAATACAATTCAAATAAAATCTAAATTACCAGTCCATACGGGAAGTCTGAGGAGTTAGGAGTCTAACAATTATTACATGCCAAACTTCTGATTGAAAGGTGCACAATTTAAAATCTGCCAAGTCATCCTGTTGTGTGATTGGATGAGGCATTTTATTCTCACATTCCCTTATTCCACTCAGATCAGAGGTCACATGGCCTAAAATGATGTATGCAGACTTCACCAAAAAACCGTACTAAAAAAGAAGCACAACCTTGTAACAGCTCGTAATCATCTTCTAGTTTTCAGTTTTAATTTTAAGACATTTGCAAATATACTACGTAAAAATAATATTTCCTTCCCACTGTCTTTATAAATTATTTAATTCTCTTAAGAGTTTCAGTGGTTAAAGGATAATTCAACCTTTTAACCCCTAAGAGTGATTAGCATCTAATTTCTCCTAACTGTATCAACTCTGAATCAAACATTACATGTAGGGTTATGAGAATGAAAGATATGACCACAACTCAACTTCTTGATGGTTTGACAAATTCCCCTTGTAAGCACCATGGGCATCATGGGTAATGTAAAGAGAACAGTATGGAGCACAGGCAAACTGATGTTATGATGTAAAGGGTTAAGTAGACAATTTTTCTTACTTATGATATAAGTGGCTCCGACTGGCAAACTGTACTCCATCACCTTTATCATCATGTTCATCTCCAAAGTACCACCTAGGAAATATTTTAAAATCACTACCTCCAAAGCCTATATAACAGAGACAACAATTAGTTCAAGCACAAAGTGAAAGCACTGGCAGGGATCTCTTATCTTATGGGATGATCTGATGGAAGAATATCCTTATGCTTGAATGCAACCAAGTAACTGTGGAAAGCCTGCCTGGCAAACCCTGTGAACTTCACAATGAGCCTTTGCATTTGCATATCATGATTATCCCTTTCATAGCCTATCATGACCATATAATATAAGCCATTTCTTCTCCATTGTCATAGAGTGTGTTTTTTGTTTTCTGCTCAACACTAAACTCTAAGACAGGTTTCTTCTTCTGATGAATATAAAATTTCTCTCAAAGAAATTGCTCGAAGTAATTCATGACCTGATTCCTGCTCTGATACAAATATGTAACAAATGTAACTGACCCTCAGAAATCCACTTTTTATGCAGTTCAATGACTTGGAACCAATCAGCATTTTTTTTTGCCTCCATTCATGTTAAATACCACTCACTTGTAATATACATTTGCCTGATTTCCTTTGACAAAAGTTGTGTTGAAAAACACAGTGCCTCCAGTCTCCACTGCGACTATACCATCATCTGTCACATTAGGACTACTTAATGTAAAATTTTCCAGCTCTGTAAAAAAATGGCACAACTCCATCAGTTTTTTAAATCTCACCTTTCCCTGACAAATTTTACATTATGTTTCCTGTAACCTATTTGTGTGAGGAAAAAACCTTGCATGGTTATATTACACAGTCTCTTTGATAGCTGTTTCACAGAATTCAAGATATGATGCTCTACCACCAAGTTACAGGGAAAATTTACCAGAGGCTATTTTCTAGATATGTGAGACACACATCCTACACAACACTTGAATTGGTAAACAGGACTTTTCTCAGTTCATAGTAACCTTGTAATAGTTTATCACTCAGACCCAATTTCTACAGCTTAGCAATTAGGAGCATCAAACCATAAAATTTAACTCTTTTTATTGTGCTCCTGCCAAAACAATTAGCTTAACCCAGCTCAAAATGTACCACATCTTTTTTATTTTATTAGACCAAATATCCACCTAGAATTCATCATGTGATTCATTCAGCCATAATATACACCATACATGCATGTGGTGCATCCTTTACCTCGCACAGGACAGGGTGTTTGCACTGGAAAAAAGTCCTTCTCGGTTCCACCTACACATTTATTGCCCTCTATCTTTCGAAAACTAGAAGAATGAAAATAGAAAGAAGAAACAACTTTAAAAGAACCTGCACAATGGAAGGTAGAGAGAGTTATATGGTGAACATACCTAAAAAAAATTGGTACTTATATATATATATATATATATATATAGGATCAGACTTCACACAACACACTGATTAGAGAAATAAACATGGCAAATTGTTAGCCTGATGCAAAGAATAAATAAAATGCAAAAAACAGTTTCACAGCAGACATCATAGAGCACAGATGAGAATTGATTAAGAATTGTCTTCAACTAAAATTACTTTTTTAGAGTAAACCATGGTTTGAATATTGGAATAAATATGAGTTTAACTCTACAGAAATTCCTACCCTTGGGTTCTGTTGTAGAATGATCCCTCCGGGCATTTCTTTGGAATAAGTTCATTATTGAGGTCATTAGATCTGATAGGTGTACACTCTTCATCAAAATTCTTTCTTTGAAAACCATAGTCACTACATACAATGAAAGAAACAAATTAACTTTTAATTCAGGAAGGACTGTTGTTGTTCTGCAGTGGATATTTTAAGAAGAAGAAACAAACAATTTTAAGACTTGTGTTAAAAATTATATGCATTGATGTACTAGTGGTAAAAACATTTCATTCTTAGAGGTAACACATTAATTCCTGGTTGCCTAATACTACAGATCAAAAGCTCATCAAGATTGGCAGTTAAATGTATGTTGGTTGCTAAACACAAGAGAACTACCAGGATAGAAAAATATTGGCTACAACTTCATAAATAAATTTCATCACAATGAAACCTATGTTAAAAAAAAAAGATAAGGAAAATATCAAAATCATCAAATTTCAGGTGATTCTTTTAAGAAAGACTTAAGTTGGGGTTATATACATGCAGTTACTATTACTACAGTGACTGTAGTGATTTGACATTATTCCAAGTTCCTTACCATGTAAAATCATCTCTACTACATGGACAACTCCTTATATAGTAAGATCGAGTGTAGTCTCTACCCATTTGGCATTGTACAGTCCAATTCCTGGTCTCAAACTCCTGTTGCTGGCCCAAAATACATCCATCCTTGAAGGTGGAGAAAGCAGAAGAAGTACAAACTGGACCTGAGAAAAAAGTCAGACACAAAGTATTGATCAAGCACGTTATTTACTGGCTTAAATATTCACTCCATGTTTCTGTGTTTTAGTATTGACCAAAACATAGTTTAGATCCATAAATATCCCAAAGAGAACGAGCATAAATTTCAGCTGTCTTGATAACACAGGCTTTATTATTAATAGACTTATTTAAAAACAAAATATAACCCAAAAATTGTTAACACTTTCTGTGTTCACTTTCTTAAATATACCACTGCTGTGTTTTAGCTTTTGTTTGGTAGTGAGACACTATCTGGTGGCTTGTGCTCTGTTTTAAGAGGCACTCTCTGTGATTCTGACTTTAAATAAGAAAATCCTGAAAAGAGCACAGCTACAGTTTTTGGAAAATAGTCAGCAAAAAACTGTGAGCAAAAACCAGCTGAAACACGAGATGTCTCTTTATCTGAATATATCATCAACAAAACCTGACTGGCAAAGCCTCTTAAAATTTTACCATATAATCTAATGTTTACTACTAACCCATAATGTTTGTCATGTTGAGATAAAACACTGTCCAGTTTTGAACACGGTTACGGCCATAGCGACTTGCAAGAACTACAAAGACTGGGAGTCGTTCTCCAGGCTGAGTGACAATGTCGCGTGCTAGGATGGCCGTATTAGGACTGAAGACATGTGTTTTCCATGTAAACCCACCATCAGTACTGTACCTGTGAAATGATCAAACTTTAGAATCTCATGCGCTTGGTTGTGTTGTCTGTATTTGTGTCTTTTTCTGTCCATCTGTCCTATCTAGCTATCTGTCTTTCTTCCTTCCAACTGACTGTCTGTGTGGGTGTGCGTGTCTTTATATTACTCACGTACCTATCATTTCTGGCTGTCTCTATGTCTGTCTGATGTTCCAGTTATATATCTAACTGACTAACTCTCAACTTTCTATGTACCTGTCTCACTGATTGTTTTAATCAGTCCAGCCAACCAACTGTTTATCAAAGTTGGAGCAAACTTGTATGAAGGAAAGGCCAATAGACCATTTTCTCCAGCAACAGACAAGTGAAAAATTATTTTTCTCTTACTGATCAAAAAACATTTTTAAGCACCTCTAGCCATAGGAGCTGTAACTTAAGCAAAAGCTGTCTTTAGAAAGAAAAGTCCCTACAGAAATTTACTGTTTTCTATAGCAATGTGGCAAAATGTAATGTATGACTATCCTGTTTATCTAGGATCATAGGATAAATTAGAGCAGATAAAACTCTTTAGTTCATGAAATACTTGATTGAATCAAAACTACAAATGCAAGGTCCAAACATTTTGTTGCTGCTGATGACATCCTAGCAAAATCAAAACAATTCCATGCTGACTTACTTAAGTGACCTTGTGTAACGTCTGTATGGCACAGCAACAATAACTCCTCCATGATCTCCATACGTAAACAAGTGTTTCCCCCGTAGAGCCTGATCAAATAGGACATCAATAAATATGTTTCTACATTGCTCTAGATATAACCACACAATAATTACTGTCAATCATCAATTAATACCATATGTAACAAGGATGACCATAAATCTAACAGCATTACATATGAATTGTTTACCTAACAGTTTGAAAAAGGAACTTTTTGATAAACTTCATCTAACAGGAAATAACTCAAGTCTCTAAGAAGTCAGTACTATGTCAAAAAATGTACTGTATTAACTAAGATCTTTGGAAATGTCACAAAATTTTAAATCATACATTCTATAAATCAAGTCTTACCCTGTTCCAAACTACTCCACCATCCGAAGACACAAACACATCCGGATATATCTTAAGATTAGTGCTAGCCACACCTAACATAATGTACATAGAGCATTAGAAGTAGCTAAAGATGAATTACATGTAGCTTGTTACATAACATAAATTCACAGAAACCATGACAGCATTTATTTATATCATTTGTTGCCTGATATGAAGCACTTAATAAGCTATCTCTTCTGCTTTTGCAAGGTGTCTACAGTGTAGTTGCTACACACTAGACCCAAAGAAGGTTTAGAATCAAGACATTAACTTTTGATACTTCTTTCTCCATCTAATTAGAAAAATCTCATGGAAATAATAATAAAGCCAAAGCTAACTAATTATGAACCTGACACATTACACAGTTAAAAATCTACAACTCTCTAATTAACATTGATGACATCTGCCCTACAAATAGTCAAATTTTGGGCAACAAGTAAAATCCCTCTCAGGACTATACCCTTGTATAAACTATCACTCACACTAATGGCTTTAAATCATGGGTTCAATCATTTTAAAGTTTATAAAATAGTTATATAAACACAGAGTTATTGCATACCTAAAGCTAACACCAAACCAGGGGCTGACTCACTGGAGAGCAAACGCTCTGATGGAGAAACACGATAGACAGCACCATAGAGTAGATTCACATGAATGGAACAGCTTGGCTGCCGAGTCAAAATAGATTTTAATTACTTGAACAGCTAAGTAAAAGATCCAAGTTGTGTTTTGACAATTATTTATGCAGCTACAGGGTTTTCCACAAATATAGTGACTCTCCTTTTCCTCAAAAAGTGAGTTATTAAATTATAATTTCTCCTCGCATTCTCAATAAATCATTTACCAGACAGGTGATGAGATTACATCAACTTATCAACAAGAGTGTGGTGCCTTGATATAAAAAAATAAAATGCTTTCTGGATTAATTCAAAAGGACATTTAATGTTATCAGAACTTATCAATGTTATTGCCACAAAAATGCAACTACATATAAGAGCATTGCTTCTCCTAGTGAAATTGAATGCCCCACCCATTACTTCCCTTTGCATTAGGTTGTCCTCTTAGAAGGCACCCATTCTATTCCTCTGGTTAGAGAGAGGATTGATGAAAGTTAAGTGTCTTGCAACAACACAATAAGAAATTCTAGCCATGAGAGGTTCAAAAAACAGACTTTTCAATCAGAGTGTATACTCCACTCCTGTACAGTCAGTAAGAGCTGCCATGGCAACCCAAAACTTCCAGTTAGTCTGCCTTCTTTAGTACACTATTTTCACCTCATTTTTAACCATAATTGCTGACAAAAAAAAATCACAATTATTTCTCATTTGCCTTCTACCAGCCTTGGTCTTGCCTGCTCACCATTAGCCTATCACACCTCTCCAAGCTTCCCATCAATCAGATGATATAATATCACTATCACAAACAATATCATGATATTTACCAGATAACAATTTATTTTGACACCACGGTTATCCACAGTTGGAGAACGTATCCGCTGCCACTTTCCACCATTGTTGTATGTGATAAGAGAGAGAAGATGTCTCCTACCCACTGGGCCTGGCGTCAACTGGGTGGCAACATAAACACCCCTCACAGATTTGATTCTATCCACATCAACAAAAGCATATGGCACTACAGTTCTACAAGAGGTAAAAACAAAACAAAACAAAAGTTGACGATATGAAGTGCACAAAATAATACTTTGAATCAAATTTTGTATCATTCAATTACGTCTGTGATCCTATTGTCATGTGATTAACAATCAGACTCTCACTTGGCAGTCATCTGTTAATAAGTGATTTTTTAACTCATTGGTATGATTATAAACCAAATTGTACTCCAGTCACTTTTAATGATATCTCTTATTTCGTAGTGAATTTTGATCTTACCTAAGCCAAGCAGACGAAACATCAGTATATGGGTTGTGATACAGAACTCTCGGTAAGGATAACTGGTACCTGACACCCAATGAATCAGACTGATACATATTGGAGAGATTTCTCAAGTGGTTGATGACTACAAAAACACGATCTTCCACCACATCGAACACAAAAAAGTCCTGCAAAACCATAAATAAATGGCTATATCAAATGGTTGAATGATCATGTAATTTTTATGACTGCAACCATGTCTACGAATTAATATTATTTTAAATACACATAAATACATTCAAACAAACAACTTATAAAATCCTTTCTATAGCTTAGCTAAATATAGCAACCACTGCTGTGACAGCTTGATCTAAGTTATTTCCAAAGTGTGAAGTAACAATGTGTATTGTTCCAAGTACACTTTGGGCAATTCTTTTATTTTCCCACATATATTACTGCACATCATTTTCATTCCTGGGTGGAAAGGAAGCTGTCAGGGTGAAGTGTTCTGTCTAACAACACAACACAACTCAACCTGGAATACTGTCTACAAACAACTGCATAATTATGACTCCATACAATCACTACAATTAACACAATAAAAAATAAACACAGTCAAAATGATCATGGGGATGATAACATTACTGAAGATGGAAATGCCCCAAACAAGCTGGCAAGATTTTCAGCATGAAGGTGATACTGTTGAAGTCAACAATTTAATAACTGTCATAAGCATCTGACATATCATCAGTACTGTAAAAAGAAGCCATTTACTCACTCTGCTCTCTTCATTACTAGGGAATGTTGCCAACTTAAAGTCCCCACGCTTTTTAGAAACTTTCAAGACAGGATTCTTACCACTAGAATTCTAGAAAGGAGTAAAGTAAATTTACAGTTAACAGTGATTTTGTAATATTTGAGGAGAGGCCACTTGGATTGACTCTTATTCCAGTTTCCTCCAGAGAAGCTTTTCAGTTTGTAAAATTAACCTTTCCATTGATTAATAGCAATTAATTTCATTTTTTAAAAGTCATGAACAGGTGACTTGAATGTTGATGAAAAAAGGTGATTTGCTAGGAGTTTCAGTTAACTTATGGACAGTAAAAAAAATGATAATATTCTATAACCTAATCTCACAAAGGGAAAAATAATCACCTCAGGTAAGTGGGATTGATCTTTAATTTATCAAAAATTGCTTGTATCCTTAAGAGTTATTTTATTTCAAAACAAAACTTGCGAACCGATTTGGTGGTGTAAAACTGATAGTTTTTCATCATTTCAAATTCATCCACATCTGTTGCAATCACTTTTGACAGCATATTTTTCCTGTCTATGTTCATTCTGGTAACTTTGGTTCTGTTATCCTTTGATTTCACTGCAAGCAAATGAGAAACAACACATTACTGTCTTGAAATGAAATTCAAAGAAAATAAAACTTACTAGTTCAATATTTTCACAACTAAATCTGGTAAAGCTGACCCATAGATAAGAATTAAATTAACAATATATTAAACCACCTACTGCAAGAGAGAATATGGTCTTAGGAAGGCAGCATTACAAAAACTTCCCGTGCACATATTACAAAGCATGTAGAATGCTTGATATAGTTCAAGGAGAAGCCAAGAGAATACTAAGACTAAACTGAATAATTTTCTTCACCAGTGATTCAGTGCTCACAACTATTACAAAAACCATATACTCACATCGCTCTTGCAGAGAATTTTGAAATTGCTCAACAAAAATCACATCTGCTTCATCAATATCTTCCACTCCCCTGTTTTAAGTTGAAACAAAAAAAAGAAGTTACTGACAATTGGCCATATCTGAAATATACCTATCCCCTTCCCCCAACCAATCATGGGAGAGCATGAATAAGTACTGGTTCCATACTTACCAATTGAATGACTTAACATTTCCTCCTCCTTGTATTTCACTGAAGGATTTTCCCTTGTTTGATGACACATAGAGCTGTCAAATATGTTTCAAAAGACAACATTACAATGTGAGCTTTCAAAGTACCATAAAAAAGTGCAGAAAAGAAAGTGAACAATGAAAAATTAATCTCTTCACTACTAACAGCTAACTTTAGTTGAACTTGAGTCAATATCCATGTTCACAGTTTTTGCTATTGTACTATAATATCAGACCTGAACAACCAAAAGCAGACAATACTTTTGATATGCTTTATGATATGCTAAACATAAACTAAAAATCTCATTTCAAAAAAAACCCCAGGGGTGAAAAATCATTTATTTCAAAGCACTTTCTGATTGATACAAATCCTTATAACTTAAAGAAGAAAATACTGGCTGGCTGAGACAGAGGACATTATTCATTAAGTTTGGGTAATTGCCCTAGGCAAAAAACAGACATCAAACCATCAATAAACTCCTGTTAGATAATTTATATCATGATTATCAATATCTGTTGAAGTATAAAACCAAATACTGAAGACAGCTACTCAACAAGAATCAGAGGTATCAACAGTGGTGAGCTCACAATTGCTTATAAAATTCAAATAATGCTATAACATTGTGTTGTACCTTCTCAGTTGTGTTATCATATCCCATAACATATTTAGAATTCCATGGATGAAAAGTGATGTACGTTGGCACCCAAGGGATGTTAGAGTTGTTAAATGTCTGTAAGTCATCTGTTCTGTGAAGAACCTTGTTTTTGACATCTGTGAAAATAGCCTAATGAAAAATTGGAAAAAAATGATTTTAATTAACTAGCAATTAAACCAAGTAAATCCATAGTTAATACATGTATCTGTTCAAATGTCTTTTTCCTTCTTGAATTGAAATTAGAAACATGTCCTATAGGTGCTACCATCTCCATGTTGGTAACATCACACTAAATGTGATGTAACAAGCTACATCAGATCAAAACATCAGAGTAAAATAATCAACTGTTCCTTGTAAGTTCATATTAGCTCCAACTCATTATAGTTATTTCAGGGAGCTAGTTAGGTAACCTCATATTTAAAATCTATTCTATTTTGATGCTTGTGATGTTCTTGCAAAGGTGTCAAGGGTACAATAAATCATAGTGTTATTATTGAAGCATGTTCAAATAAACTTCTCAAACTCATTAATAATTCATGCTGAGAAAACAAAGGAAATTACAACCATGAAGGAGGTTTGGATACGTGATCTTAATTATCATAAAATTTGGCAAACTTTTGCTTTAATTTTCTCCAAGAATTATTAATAGTTTGAGAAGCTATATCAAACATTTGAAAGGGTGTTTCATCCAATATCCAAACACCTTGAAGTTGGTAAAAAAAAAAAACTCCGCTGCACCTTGTTTTTTCAACCACTTCTCAGTGTTTAGATATCAGATGAAACACTCTTCCTCATGTTTGATATATTACATAAAATATCATGCTCAAACACAAAAAAAGTGCCCAAAAGGCAACTGCATCCAAATTCTTCCACTGTTCTTGAAAAGTCATAAAACAAATTTGAGTGAAACTACATGAACTTTAGAGATTCACAAAACGCAAAGAGAAATGGGATTTTGATCATTATGCATTGGATTTTTATTTATCTTACAACAAATTTCCATTCGTACCTTAACAAATATTTAAGGGCCTATGACAAATTTTTTTTGGCATTTTCTGGTTGATGGCTGTATCTGAAATTTGAATCAATTATATACTGCTCCTTGTCTTGTCTGGCTCCTCGCTCACAAACCTATTACCACACTATGTCAGTTATTGACTTACATCAAAGACAGAGACGAACCGAGGAACAGACAAGGAGCAGTATATAAGATCAATTGCTCCGACTGCCACGCCTCCTACATCAGTGAGACTGGCAGAAACCTTGCAACTAGACTGACTGAACACAAACGAGCAACAAGGAAAGGCAATGTCAACAATCACATTGCTGAACATCACCGACTTACGAACCACACTATTGACTGGGACTCTGCGCAATGCCTAACCTACAGCACCAACTACTTTCAACGACTGACCCTAGAAAGCTGGTTTACTAACTTGGAACAGACTCCCCTCAACAGGTGTCAACCACTACTGGCACCATACAAACGACTCATCCACGACATTAACATTACAAACGAACCAAACAGAACAACCTAACTTCACTAACGGATTCAAACCAACCAATCATGACTGACCTATACCACTTGAGTCTTACAGCCAATAACATCACGGCAAAACTGACCAATCAGTGTACACAAACCAGACTAAGTACATTCAACTGACAACAACCTTTCACTTGACTCTGATGATGACTTTCGCTCAGGTTGTCGAAACGTCAGTCACCACTACCAGACGATCAAACTACACTACTACATGATAAGCTAAGTAAATACACACAAAAAAAATTTATGTCATAGGCACTTAAAGGAAGCTTACAAGAATTCCTTTCGACTAAAGTGAAAAATTTTTCTGTATTTGCTTATGCCAAGCAGTTCAAAGTTGGCTCTAAGCTTGTACCTATCAAAATTGCTATTATCAAACTCATCTAAATAACTGCATCTCAGCCTGCTAGTGTGTTAAAATATCAGACACTAAACCTTGCAGCACACTAAGTTCATCCTTTTAAAAAATTATTACTGCCAAAAGAAAAGTTCCAGAAAATTCTTGATGCCCCTCCTCATGAGCATAACTAACATATCAAAATTCATACAGTGCGTCCATAAAAATTTCTTTGACTGATATATTGACATGCTTCAATTATGTTTTAACTTGACTGACTAGCATATGCCAGCATGTTTTTTTTTCTTCCGTTCTTTTTTTTTAAATTTTTTTTATTTTTTAATTCTTTTTTCTAGATAGGAAGTGGGAGGGGTATTTCAACATATCCTTTTTTGTAGCACATTTTAAGCCCAAAGCGAAAAAGTAGAGGAGACATTGTTGGCAGAAAATTATCATTTGAATATTTAGTCAAGAGCAGCCAATTGAAAGCAATTTTGAAGTGGTATAAATCATTCTTGAAAAGACAACATCATGATAAAGCACAAAGAAAAGAATAGACAAAGTCATCAAAGCAGAATAACAAAAGATATTATTTATGTTGACATCTGATATTCCAGCTGGCGCAGATTAACTCTTTATTATGTAATATGGCTCCATATTGTCTACCGGCTAATTTTCCTTCTTGGACTGCTTGTATAACTAAAAATAAAAGTTTTTCATGTAAAGACAAATCTATTTCATTGACTTCATTTTCGAAATTCCCAGAGCTGACAGTAGGTCTAAAATAACAGCAAAAAGTTACTATTTTTGTCGCTATTGTGGTTTGAAGGTTAATTATTTGTCTGAAGGATATAAACATAGATTTGTGACAACAGTTGCATCCAATCAAATAGTTGGGAGCCAGTCATACACTAAATTACACTAATTATTTGTCCAGAATCAGGGTACATTGTGAAAAAATTTGTACTGATCTCAAAAAATTGGAAGCAAGAAACAAAACAAGTCAAAACTTGTTTAAGCTACAGATAAAACACCAAAAACTATTTATGCACAAATTTAAATTTTAATTGTGACCTGTGATAAAGGCATCTGTTATATCTTGGAAAATCTCCAATTTTATCATAAAACTGTCAAACGCACTTGCATTTATCAAAGAACTGTTAAATGTACACGTGTTAGAATCACAGAGAGATTCTTGATAAATTAAAAGACGAAGATTAAGGTTAGTTAATTATGCAAACAGCACATCACGCCATGTCCACATAATAGGACCAATTATTAACACTATGGAAATTGTGGTTACGGTGGACTCCTACGTCTTCCACGCATACCAAAACTATTATTGTAAAGACTTCCTCTACCTCTGAGCTGAAGAGAAATATACATTGGAGCTGTTTTGAATGCCAACAGCATGGGAGATTGTGTACATAAACAGCACGAAGTAGAACAATTGTCTATTGCGTATAAGTGACGAAATAAATAACATCAATGGTAAAACAGTCCCGTATCGCAAAAGAAAAGACACGTTTTGACCGTATTTAGGGGAAAAGGTATCTGAATCAAAAAATTCTCACATTAATAAACATGCTTCGCTGAAGGAAAAGAAGATCAAGAAAAGCACGCAACGATACCGTTACATTAAGAACGTACATCTTACACATATGCGACCATCTACTTAAAATAATTTCACAGTCCAAATGATATGTAAAAAGTGCACTTGAGGTGATAAACATACGCGAAAACAAAACACAAGAACGAAGGTAGTCTACAGATCGCAGCAATCCGCAAAAAAATAGCAGCTCCATTGACATCTCATAGCAAACGTATGTCTGTCCTAAATAACACGTGGTCAGACCACAACAAAGTTTAACAACACTATCATAATATGAACAAAACACAGGATATCAAAAGAGCGAAAATTCTTTCCCTTACCAAGGTAGGATCAACTTTGCTGAAATATATCTGGTCAATAACAGCCGTTGAATTGTCCGAGTTTATAAATTCTTTCTTGGTAAAGTTCCTTCCATAATTGGTCGACACGTACACAGGATTCGAAGCTTTACTAATTGGAGGGTTTGGCTCTTTGGCAAGCAAAAACACATAGTGTTCGTGTTCCTTACTATCAGGCCAATACATATACATGTTGTGGTAGGTACCTAGAGCTTGCTGAAAGAAATAGTAAAAAAAAAGATAATGACTTAACTAATTTAAGTGTGCACACGGTGGTTCATTGGGATGCCCATTGCAAATGACTCATCAAAAACGTAAACCGGTCAGAAATTATAAATCAAAGTTTAAACTCACGGTTGTACTATCTATGTCAGGCTGCGAATTCCGACGAAAGCGGCTTCTAATGTGTTGTTCTTCCAAGTCATGAGTGGCTTCCAGAATTGGATCATCACTTGTTTCCCGCCATATTATGCGTACTCCCTCTGGTAAAGTTAGTGATGATGTACCTTGCCGAAAAAGATTCGTTGGCACTCTAAACGGGCGAATACAGCTAACAAGAGCTGGCAGTAAAGCAATGAAGACGAGACAACAATGAATTTTTCGACAGCAGGCCATCTTGACTGTCGAGTCACCCACTCCAAATAACAACACAAGTTTCAGGTCAAGCGCTCTCAGGGAATCGAGGCACGCTGCAGGGGGTATAGGGATTGGGATTGGGAGGTCGCCTGCCAATGTTCGGCTGAGACTTATTGTCTGTTGGCGCTAATTGAGAAAATAGAAGCTGTTTCAGTCGTAGGTTATCACTCATACGTACCTCGCCATTCTAAGCGAGTGGAAAACAGGAATTCTTACTATCCTTACAATATTAAAACCAAACCGGAAGTTTTGAACCATTAAACCGGAAGTTCAAGCCTCACGTCCACAGCAAACTCTATCGCTTTGCTTATAGAAAAAGAGTTTATATCTGATCCTCTAATTATAAGAGCCACAAAAGCTTTCTTTTGTCGTGTGATTTCATTCTAGTCAAGAAAATCTGCCACTTTCCAAAGATGAGTGACTTAACATCAAAGTCAATTTTTCCTTGGACGAGTGTGGTGTAGCGAGCCAATTAAATTTTCATACAATGAAGATGGATAATGATCACGATTTTTATGCATTTCCTTTTCGTTTTTATCTTAAAAAGGCGAGGTTTTTCCTTTTTAGTTTCAATCGATCTTTTCATTTTCGTGTAATCGGTGATCTCGCTATCAAGATCGATGTCCCGCTGTTCGGAACCGTTTTGCACGTGGAGATTTTGGGGTTTAGCAGTCAACTTATGAACTCGATGTATTTTTGCGTGATTTTTTTAACAAAACATTTATAGATAATTACAAGTGTTCATTTTAAACATAAATGATTAAATCATCCTGTCAAATTAACCTTCCTTTTCGATTTAACTCGATTGTTACATCGGAAGCACGAATCTCTTTCTGGTAACTCCAACGCTATCAATAATTCATTAAATCAAAAGAGAATGTAAACACGTTCCCTTTATTTGAATCCATTTCGCGTCCTGTTTATTTTCACCTTTGATGTCTGAAAACGTGTATGATAAGTAATTCTTAAATTTCATGGAATGAAATCTGTTTTGTCTCAATCCGAGCGGCTTTAAGATGACTTTGGAGACATGCGATAAAGAGATTTCGAGATAATGACGGAAAAACTTTATGAAACACGCAGGAGGTCACGTGACACAAGCCCGCATATTGGTTACCACTATCTTCCTGCCCCCTGAGAGTCATGGGGGCCTATTAGTAACGGCACACTGCTTTTGCCGAGAGACCACTAGTTTTGGGCCACTGCTCCTGTCAATACTCGACAAGCCTGTCGGATAAATCAACGCAAAAAAAAACATTCAGACAAATCTTGTTAGTGACATTGTTCAGATAAAAAAATATTAGTTATATACCAGGAAAGAAAATGCTCTTTGCCTATTTGAGTTTTTACTTTTCTTCTTCGCTGAGGTTTCAAAGAAATGTCAACCTCATATAACAAATATTTTCTAACAAAAGGTCGATATTCTACATCATGAACAAGGATGATATGATAGAAAGGTTACAAATGAAAGAAATTAGTGAGCTATACTCAATCATAAAAAAAAAATAATAAAAATTACAGAAAACCGGGTTGCCAGATAAATCATGACGATCACATCGAAACAGTGAGAATTAGTTTTGTGGCTGAGTCTGGAACTCAGCCCCTCAATCAAGGAAAATAATATTTACAACCGAGTTGAGAAAAGCATCCTGGGCACGAACTGAGAAAAGATAAGGCCCGCAAGGTATTATAGGGTGGTTTTTCTGGAGAACTCGGATAACCTGATAACTTTTTGGGTCAAAACACAGTTATCGTGGGCGTCTAACACAAATCACGATCCATATCTAACTCGGAACTTGTCACAGCACACACACTACGGTAAGTATAATCAAATCGATGATTTGAAACTTAAGAGAGGAAATATTTCAGATTTTGCCAAAACTTACGCGAAACTTTCAAATTTTGTGTTCTTCATTGTTATTTCATAGTTTCGTCGTACCAGCTGGGCCTTTGTCATTCTAAACTGGTTCTCGTTGAAACACGTGGAATGGATGCAAAGTTTCATGCCTTTGTTTTTATAACCGTGGTCTTTTTATGTTTTCCGGGCCTTCATATTGTCAGTAAGTAAAACTCACTTATTTTAAAAACTTTGATTCCCAAATGATCATCATTAATGATAACTTTATCATTCCCTTTTTGTCTCTCAATGATTTTCTTTCGGACACGCATGACCGAGTTAAGTTCCGTTTGGAATGGAGCCTGGAGCAAAAGAAAGCAGGTCTCCAAAACAACACTTTAGAGAAGAATCTCTCAATTGGGACACTGTACCCAAAAAAACCCTTCCATTAAAGTGAAACAAACATTTGGTCCCAACTGAGTCGAATACCCCTCAAAATTTGTTACAGTAACCTTGACCGAAGAGACGACTCTGCTCCCAGGACGCTTTCTGTTGAAGCTCTGCTGTATTTCGATATGTAAATTAGAGCGGATAGACACCTGTACACTTTAAATTCATCTAGCACTGGGGAGAATTCTCACTAATTAGAGAAATGTGTGCACGGTGGACGTTTCCGTTTGCGTGCGAACTTTAAAAGGTTCACCGTTCATTAATATCTTAATTTTTGCCACAGAATGTCTAACGAGTAACGCGTCATCTCCGCCATCTGCCATGCAAACAGGTTCGACAGGGCTTCCCCGGACGACTGTTATGTCTACACCCTTACTGCACCCTCTTCTACAACCAAATCCCAAGGCCTCGTTGCCAATCTCAAGCTCCACAATTCAACCAACGCGGCCTACTGAATCTACGATATTTAGCACATCCTGCTCAGCGGATGTTAAAATGATCAGTCCAGCTCATGCACATCTGTTCTCAGGGGCCACTCCGCCCATTTTGAAGCCAACTGTGCCTCATCCGCCTAGCTTTGAGTCTGCTTGTTACCACGTCGCGAAAAACGTTTACGTCTAAGGGTACAAAGCTAGAAGCAGGACATAAATACTTTGATAGCCGGGGTTTTAGTACCGAAAGGAGAACACCTAGTCTCGAAATATTTTACTTCATCAAAAAAATTTGCATATATGTTTATACATGTATGATGTTAATGCAATTCACGACAATCTTAGTACATCAAAATTGATCACATATGCTGGTTTCTTTCGCTCTGAAAATAACTTTGCGATTTGAGGGAAAATACTTATATCATATCTTATATTTTTGTTTGTTTTTTTTTTTTTCCGGTCTTTCTACGACAATGTCAAAGAAAATAACGTCTCATTCATCTATAAGTTCGCCTCCATGCAAATGCTATGTTGTGGTTTGGGCGGTTCCCTCTAATTTCGCATGGTACTATTATGAAGCATTCAGTTAATTAACAATAAAGTAAAAAACAGTAAAGTTAGTTAGTCAGTTCAGCATAATACATATTTAGAATTTAACGTATGAATTCGAATTCCGACTTTATTTAGGTTTGAGCTGTCGTGATGAGTTTCCGAATTGTGAGAGCCTTTTCTAAATTCCTCAAGTGGACGTGCTTGGTTTGTTTACTGACCTTGCTTTGGACCCACATGAAAGTTCTTGTTTTGACTAACGTAGTCAGAAGTTGATCGGAAGCATTATGATTGAGTTCTTTGTTCTTCAGTTCAAAGGTCCCATGAAATTGTTGGGTTTAACGTTCTCAGTATCAACAAATGTTTGATCTCCCGAGATCAGCCAGTTGATATGCCCACTCGTGTCTGTCAGTAGTGAATGTATGAGCATGTTCTTTATAGTTTACGTAGAAGAGAGTGGACAGAAGAGAGAAAAAAGGAGTAGAGAGAATAAGAGAAGAAAAGACTCAAAGAATGTAGACAGTGCGCGGTAGAGTAGAGTCAAAATTCTGCAGTTAAGGAGAAGTATTCAGTGAGAATCAAAGTGAGAGAGATTAGCCAGAGTTACACATAATAAAATAGGCTTGGATGTAAGTGGAATTGTGTACTCGAGTACCGAGTGATTAAAGAAAGCAGAAAAATATCACAAAGTTCGCCGGGAAAAGTGTGCTTGATAGTTAGTTTTCCCCGACATTTAATAGTGTCACATACTTGGTGAAGGATTTATTCGTAACAGTTGTCTCTTGTGGTGGCATTGTCAGAGTTTTAAACAAGTTTTTAGAAAAGTCAGGCCAACTTCAAGTTCCTTCCTTGAGACACAGTTGTAGCAAATATTGTTATTAAATATTTCTGTTGCCAGCATCGCAGTCCAAAAAGGAAGGGTTGGGTACATTGATCTACTTAGTGAAGGTTTTGGTCTCTAATTCTGTTAAGAACAGCGTCAGAAAACTCTCGATGCTTCGGGAATGATCTGGAAAATGGACCAGCAAAATGTCTAGAGCTATAAATTACCCGAGGGTATTGATAGATATGGTTAAATAGTGGGGTAACAGAGGTTGCTATCCCATGGAGAAAGTTTGCAGGAGAAAATTGCACGCTGTTCTGTGTCGTAACTTGTAGATGTGGATTTGACGATGCAGAATATGGTGGAATGAAAAAGGAGTTGGATTCTCGGTGTGGATAGTTGTACACGTTTTGTTGATAAGTGCCCCAGCTGCTGGTTCCTGCAAGTTGGGATTTAAACATATTCGTTGCAGGTCCCTGATTAAGATAAAATCGAGGCTGCCACCCCGCATTAGAAGAGGCAGGAGCTTGTATCCAACCCGCGCCTGCGGAATTTGAAACATACGAGGAAACAGGTGGAGTTGATATGGGAGTACCGCCCGGATATCCCTGAGGATACGTGTACCAAGAAGGTACCGTGTGGCTGAATGTTCTGTAGTTCGCATGTGCGGGAGCTTGATAATGATGACGACGACGATGATGATGATGATGAGTGTGTCTTGGATAATGGTAGTAATAAGGGGAATAAATAGGTTCGTAGTCATCGTCATAGTCCGGTGAGTGACGAAGTCTCCATCTTTCCCTGTCTGTGGGGATATAAAATAATTTTGATTTGTAATCAAACCTACCTCAAAGCATAAAGGGGTAAGTTTCTAAAGAAACTGTGGTGCTGCGTCGGTGGGGGAGTATAGCAGGTAATTTAGTGTTGACAACTGGGTTGAAAACGTAAATTAGCCACCGTAAAGGGTAAAAAAGCTGACGTTTCGAGCCTTAGCCCTTCGTCATGCTCGAAACGTCAGCTTTTTTAC
Organism: Pocillopora damicornis; assembly: GCF_964200805.1. Classification (NCBI taxonomy): domain Eukaryota; kingdom Metazoa; phylum Cnidaria; class Anthozoa; order Scleractinia; family Pocilloporidae; genus Pocillopora; species Pocillopora damicornis. The sequence continues at coordinate 450,982 of NC_142681.1, read as the reverse complement.
CCTTTACGGTGGCTAATTTACGTTTTCAACCCAGTTGTTAACACTAAATTACCTGCTACCTCAAAGCAATTCTTAGTAATCTAGGATTGGTTTTGTTCCATTGCACTCTGTGATTAAAAAAACTCGCGAAACCCTCCAAATTCATTATCTGTAAACATAAAAGCAGTCACGACTTCTTCATCAACCTTTCCTACGTTTGAGGTCATTTGCATAAATCAACTTTGGGTTCATTACCATGTCTTCCGTAATATCGTCTTTGTGACTCCCAGTCCCAATCTGCGTCCATATCGTTGTCTATGCCATCCTCGAACCCAGGCCTGCCATGCCGTGCCACGTAATTCTCAATATCCTCTGGTCCCTCGTCGTATAACTTTTCGTGATCACGTGTCTCCTCCGAAAATTCCTCGTCGTCGGGAGCTTCGTCGTCGTCATCATCATAATCATCGTCATCATAATCATTGGGGCGGAACGACTTTTTCACATTGTTACTTTTACTCTTGAGTTTGTGAACGCACATTCCCTTGATGAAGAGATTACAGTTTCGTGAATGGTTGAACGTCTCGTTCTTGTTTGTGAAGTTGATTGCCGTGTTTCTTGCAACGTAGTTATCGCCATTTAGTTTGAAAAATTTTAGCAGTGATGCTTCCTGTTGCACAGTAGTTGATCCTGTGTGTCGATAATCAGATTCAAGAGAAAATTTCATTTTGATTGGACAATATACATACAGGAAAAACTTCTTTTCTTTTACTCGGAAAGAATATAATCAGGAGAAAGTTGAATACTGAAGAGCTATTTGAAAACCCTTAAAAAAAGTGTGTTATGGTGAAAGAAACAGATAAAGCCTATTTGATTTGAATGTCAACAGTATTTCGGGTTTTACTCCTCTTAGCCTTATCCATGATTTTGCGAACTTGCTTACATCTTTTCAATTAGTCAGATGCAAGGCTTCAACCGATGGTAACTTTGTCACACACGGCGCGTTTTCCCGCGCTTCAGCAGTTTGCATGTATTTTATTTGAATATTGATTGTTACCATGTGCGTGATGTTCACCTTTCACTTGATCAACTGTTGTCTTTTTCTTTGGATTTGGTTTGACGACACTCAATTGAAAAGTGCTTCTCTTGAAATGTAAGTGAGGAATATATTTTCACAAATTTTAGAGGCAAAGGGATATAGATTTATCCGCGACCGACGCGAGCAGATACCGGTAACAAATTAACACGACTACTCTGCGGTAGATATTTATTTTGATTTAAATAGAGTTGATGTTACTTTAATACTGTTTAATTAGCAACAATCTCAAGAAGTTATGTTCCATTTTTTGTTCAGTTACAACTTTGGGCAATGTGGCCAAGCTTCTGGGGAGTGTATTTTGGAGCTGGTTTTGTCGGTTTCGGAGATGTACACAAGGAAGTCAGGTGTTTTCAGATGTTAAGAGTATTTGACCTTTCCTTTGATGGCAACTATCTAAATTCCTCAGGCTCGCTTGAAAGTCTACTAATGTGCAGTAAGTCAATTTCTGTAGAAAAGTTGTTCTGATTTCTCAGCCACTATTGTAAATGCTCTGATGATCTTATGACTGTATAAATTTTACTGTAGTTCGGCGGTTAAACGTGTTTGTGTAAACCTTGGGTAGTTTCTACTGTCCGGGTATGAAATTCTCACACGATACTTCAATAGGATAGTTTACAAACCTTTGTCTTGAGCTTTACAGCAAAACAAAAATTGGCAAATCAAAGCCAATAGCAGGTACCAGAGACACATCGTTCGTCTTTTACTTCAGTGCAACTTTTGGTGCGTTCTTAGTCAGTTCTCGCTGCATCGTGGCAATGAGTGTGCAATCTAACGACTTCGCCTCCTCCTTCGACGTGTAAAAACCGTGATTCACGTCTTTGTGATATTTGATCAGATCTGAGTATCATAACATATCCACTTAATTAAAACTAAAGGGAAGATTAATAACCTATAAATATTTAATAATCATCTGCGCGCTCTGGTGACCAGTGTTCTGTTCCCTGCCGCGCCATTTTTTCTGCCGCGTGCACCTGGTACTCGTTTGACGAGTGATTAACACAAGCAAATCAGAAGAAAATCAGAATAAAACACAAAACCAACTTTTGGAAATTTGAATTCCACCAATGACAAGATGTCACACAGGAAATTGGCATATTGCAAATCATGGTGTTTGACCTGCACCTTCAGTATTTCAGTTTTTTTAAAGACAGTCTGAAGTGTGTAACCAAATTACATTGTACCATGTTTAGGTACCTTTTGGGACCTACGCACAAAAAAAATGAAAGCAAATGATGTATTGCATTTATTGTAGTAATTCAATAGAAACACATCTGTTCGAAGCTTATTAAAAAAACTACCCCAAGCCTTGAAGTTACTTAGATAGGCACCAGACATACCATGGCACCAATAACTATTAAGTAAAAACGGAAAAGATTATCATGAATTTTATTACAAAAAAAACGTCCCTTTCTCACTGACATCATGATGCATTAGAGAAGTCTAGTAGAACACTAAGTTGACAAATATATTATTCTATAAACTGGAAAAAGCCCAGACATAGCTATGACGTAAACTGTTTAAATAATAGGTAAATTTTCCAGGGAGTGATAGAAAAATAGTTTTAAGTAGCACCCCTTGGTTACACTACATTAAAAACTACCCCCAATTCAATCTTCAAATCACCTTTCTATCAACCTTGCAGACCTCTCCATTATCTGCAAGGCTTTTCTTGACAATGCATTCTCTGTTAAAATTTTCAACTTTGATCCCTATTTCATAAAGACTATTAAAAGATGGCTCAGAAGTGTAGTAAAAAAGCAAAGCTAACAAAACTATATGAGAAAAATATATTACAGTCCTGAAACAGGAAACCTTATTCTCCAAAACACAGTTAACAGTATCATCTCAGAAAAATAATTGCCATTGAGGTTAAAAAAATTTAAGAAAACTTAAAAAATAGAATTAGTGGGAATGTCAGTGCTGTAAGTGGTAACTCATTTTACCCTGTGACATTTATTTTTTTTTGTTTTTGGTATTTTTTTAGGTGATATTCATGTCCTCATTAGTGCTGAACCAAATCCAAATCCTTTTGGGGCAAAGTTCTTTTCATAGCAGGCTAAAAAAATGAAAGTACCAAACAAATAGAATGTCAGTCAAATCTGTCCACCAATAAATACAAACATTGTGGGGAGATGTATTTGCATAGTGAACTCCAGATAAAGAGGGTCTAAGCCCAATATTAAGGCATTTTGTAGTAGCAGGGCAGTTTACTCTCACATTGCCTCTCTTCACCTAGGAATATTGCTAGACACCAGCATTAACCAACATGAAAACCTTATCAACTGCTAAGAGGTGGGGGACTAACCTACAATGGACCAACATACATCCTAGTCATTTATGCCAAACAAACTAACATCAAAATCCTCTCTTACATCAACTCTTGCTGGCAGCTACTTAACTTTAGTTAAGAAATTGAAGACAAGTGTTGGCAGAATGATATGCCATTATACCTCTGCAGTAGATTTCTTCCTCATGGTCTCTCCTGGTTGTTGGGGTCAGACCCTTGCTACATGTTACACACTTGAAACATAACTTGTGAAAAACCTGTATACAAGATGTTTAGAAAATTAATGAAGATAACACACTTTTTGTGTACTATTCAGATAGAAAGAAAATTCTCAATTACTGTGGTATATAGGAGGAACTACAAGAAAATTTAAATATCAGCAGTCACATTAGATTATTGATCAATCCCCGTACTTGGGACCAGCAACTTAATTCTACACTATTTTCAGACATTGACAAACAAACAGGTGATAAGAGGCAAGATATCATAATTTAAAGAAGATCCTCTATACAAAAGACAGAATTGAGTGCCATACTGTACTGAGACTCAGCCTCTCATAGCACTTACCTTTCCAACTGCCCGAACCTTTTCAGCATCATACACAACTTGACTGCATCTTGGACAAAGTTTTCCTTGTCCCAACAGACCAGAATTGATGGGGGCAGTTTTTGGAGCTGTGGAAACAGTCTCCCCTGCCTTGCCAGTGTCAGTACTAAGCACACCACTGCCAACGCCATAACCATAACCCTTTGGACCAAACAACCTGGTGTGACAACTGGCACAGTACAGCTCACCTGTAAACATCAAATATATATTAGCATTAAATCTTGGTATTGGCTCATTACCTGCTGAAGGTAATCCTAGTTTCTACAACATGAAGCATATGAATGTATTTGTACTCCATCTGTGTGGGTATCACTCTATCAAATAAAAACTGCTAATAATACTTGGTTTTCTGACAGTTTCACGGCTCACTTTTAAACCCTTGGATAGAAAGGGGTATTGTGAAAATAGCACTTTGCTAAAAAAAAAAAAAGCAAGACAATCAGGTTCCCCACAGAACTATTTTTGTCTTTCTTTGAAAAGACTTTCTTTTAAGAAAATGCTCTGGATAGAAGAATAATTTTATGATTCAGAGCCAAACTGTATACATTTATAAGGATACATACAATTAAGAAAAGTCTCAGTAATTGATATAAACCTTTCCAAAACAGGAGAGGTAATATAATTCAAGGAAACTTTAACTACAGGGAGTTGACTTGAGTTTTCAACACAATATTTGTCCATTGTTGAAAGGTAACGCCTGGCCAAAAACAGAGGAACTAAAGAGCAGAGGAAGATGCAACACAACTCAAAATTTAAGTTCTTTGCAGCCTACTGATGGAGAAGGAAATTAACCCAAGATAGTGATGGTGTAGAAGGAAATTAACCCAAGATAGTGACAATTTCAAACATGAGGCACACTCTTACCATCTTTATCTCGCATGGTTGAACTGTTTACAGTTTTGCTACAAGCCACACACTTAAAACACTGTTTGTGCCATTTCTTTCCACAACCAAAAACTTGTTCAGCAAAGTACACAGTCTTTCCACATCTTGCACACTTGGCATTTGTCTGCCCCAGATTCAATGAGGCTTGCCTGTTACCTGAACTCAAATTATTCATCCTTTATATGATGTAGATCTGACCAAAACCAACAAAATAAGCATAAGAATCATTAACCATGGCAATCCATTACTACTATAGTAATAACAAAACTGATAAAACCACTCGAACAGGAAAAATAACTTTACTGCTCAGTAATTTTAAATTCATTCCACATTCAATGTTGATGTAAAAATATTGGCCACACTTCCTCGTGACCATCACGACAAGTTTTGTGAGTGTGCCATTTTACATTGTGGCATGTATGACAAATTCCTAGCATATTCTACAACCATTTCAAAAGGACCTCACAAGCACTTATAGCCTGAAGAGTGAAACTCCTCACGACAACGTAATACATATAATATATTGAACATGAGGCTATTATATTGTTTATCATAATTATCTTACTGCTAAACAAAAAATTCCTTAATTTGTTCAATTAACATAAAATGACGATCTTTGTCTTGTATTCTGTATCTGTTATTAGTAAAAAGATCCGCATAAGGTACGAAAGTCTTTTCACTGCCGAAGGATTTGTTATGATATTCAATCCCATCTGTCTGTTATCGAAAATAAAAGGAAAATGCTTGTATGGAGGAAGCAGTATTATCCTCAAGCATTTCTTAAGAACGCGAAAGGACATCTCTAAATAATTTCACAAGACAAGCAGTTAAGATTCTTAATGCTTTATTTGAGCATTCCTCCACAAACAATGACAATAAGTCAACCAAAGCTAAATGAGGAGCAAAGCGACACAGATTGGAAATTTTAAGTTCACCGTTAAAGCTTTTGTGAAAGTTAATCAACACAAAATATGTAGGAATCATTTTTTGGAGACTGAAACTCTGCCAACTTTTACTGACTGTCATTGACCTCAACTCTTTAACGAATTTCAAACACTGACTTTTCAAAGCTTTCCGAGATATTTGAGTTGGTTAACATACTCTTCAAATTAAAATCAACCCTTGAATTGAAAGCAGAAGGCATGCTCCTAAAAAATCTAATTAAGTCGTGAAATATGTTGTACATCATGTTCTATACACCGTATTTATAACAACTCACCTTAAAGCTGATGCTTTTTCTCTTGAAATAACTTTCCTTGTGGTAAATGGAACACCTAAGCGACAAAGTATCTCTTTTGCATAATAAAAACACTCGATGACTCAATAACTTTCCCGCATAATAACTAAGAACAATTGGTCGCTTCCGAACAACCAATCTCATTATATTGCAATTAGTTTGATAATACATTTCTCCTAGACTATTGTTTGAAGGTGAATACATTAAACAATGGTCGATAACGAACGAAAAAAGGCAAATCCAGCTGTGTTATAGAGATAGAAAACGAACGCAAGGCGCAAAAGCTAATTGGTATCAAACTCGAGCCCAAGTTTCCCTTGGCCTTGGGGGTCCGCAAGTCGTCCAAATTAGACGAGTGCTTTTGACCAAAACTTAGCCTCCTCTCCAAGTTTCTTCCTAGGGGAGGCTGTGCGTGTAGGCTAACCAAAAAAATTTATTTTCTCACGAAAAAATATATGCCTGGGTGACTCAAGACCTTAAAAATCACGAAAAGTCTCCATTCCATCGCTGAGCATATTTCCTTGATTTTCACTACCTAAAAGGAACGTGTCGTCTGCCAGCTTGTTAAATTTCTAAGCTAAAAATTTACAGAAGTTGGTGTTTTTTTCCCTATATCTAGTTCCGTATGGGAAAAGCGTGAAAAAAAAAAAAAAGTTCTTGGTTGTAAGTCAGGAGTCTTGTGTGGTTGTAAGATCCCGTCTCATCGACATCGAACGAAAAGCAGTAAGTGGATTAATGGATTATCTCAGATGACAAACAATTCGCTGATGACATCGAGGAGAAATAAGCGATCAACAAATTTTATTTATCTATTGAATAACACTGGTAACGTTATGCCAATCTGTTCAATATGGCTGTTTATATATGCGGAGAAATCGAGTTGAGCTTGGGTGAAATAATTAGTCACTTTAGTATCTACAGTTTTAAATGATAAGACCACAAAATTCTCACCATACATTGAAACAGCGTAATTCAATTTAAACTACTACATTCCTGTCATTCTATGTCAAAATTTTCACATTTTGAAAAATTCAGCCTTGTTTTTCAAGTTTTACATTTGCATTTACATTTCAATCTTTTCCAACTCTTCACCAGTCTTTCTCCTCCTTGCTTTATTATTTCTGCTTTTGAATTTGTCTATCTCGGTCCCCAACCGATATCATGTAGTTTTGCTTATCGGAAAGAGTGATCCAAAATATTGTAATGACGATCTTACGACTCATTCCCGTGATAAGTATTCTCAAAATATGTTGAGAATGCGCTTCAGTATATGTTCTTAAAATTACGACTTATATCAGAATAACATATATTTATCCTTTTCGGATCAGGAAAAAATCATCGATAGCAGCAGATCTTTCTCAGTGCTTGTAATCTTTTCCTGCTTATCTTTCAATACCAAACTCTGCTAAGATTCTCAATGGATTTGTAGACGATTTTTTTTAACCGGAAGAAGCTGTGAGTTTCGGTTATAGTGTTTCTTCAGATTTAGTTATGTGGGCTTACAGTAACTGTTAAGAACACCTATACTGGTCTTCAATCTGTTTTTCAGTTCTAGGAATTCTGCGGTACTGAATATTGAAACGTTTCTTAGAACGATTTCCTCGTCATAAGCTTTACATCAGCCATTCAATGAAACCACATGCAGTTTCCTCATTTCATATCACTTGCATCGATTACAACTTAAGTATATTTACGAAGCATATTATTTCGAGCCAGGATTTTAACAAGTCTTACCTGATTGTTTTTAGGATGCTCTTTAAGTTTCGTGCAGGTAGTTTTAAGTTTCCAAGCGTTATATTTCCGAATGCTGCTCGACCGTCTGAGTGTTTGCAGTTCAATCCACTGAATAAACAAAGCCAACCATAGACGCTACTGTATCTGACCTTTTTAATTATGAAGACGCAATATAATGGATTAACTCAAGTTAAGTGTTCGCGGTCTGAATTAAGATTTCCTGACAAAACCAGTTTTAATCGACAAAATTCCAAACATCATTGGTAATCAGAGTAAAAAGAAAAAAAAGAGATTCAGGCTGACGGATCGTAAGAAAAATAACAGACGGTAATAAAACAAAGGAACTAACAGGAAGCTTTGAGTTAAGGCATACGATACAACCAAGATAAATATTATATTTTTAATATGGATGCACCCTTTGAGGGCTTGACGTAATCAGAATGAAAGTATCCCTGATAATTTAACAAGACATCTCACAAACAGATTACGAAAATAGACAAAGGTAGAAGACAGAGGAGGTTACTTTGATGTAATATCAAATTCATCTAACCCGTTGATAAGGAAATGCAAAGCAACCAGAGGAGAGGATTAGGATAAGATTGTGCGGGCTTATTTGAACCGTAGACCTGTGTAGGTGTTCTTAAGTTTCTCCTTAAGTTTCCTCTTAAGTTTCCTCTTAAGTTTCCTCTTGGATTGAATGTCTCAAGAGGGGTGGAGGGTCTCCTACCCCTTTCAGCCATTCGTTGAAATTATTTCTCTTTTCCTGGGAGATAAAAGTCGCAAGAAACTAAACATAAAAATTAAGAATTCGTTAATGAGAAGTGTGGTGTGCCATTTGCCCTTTAGATTCCGATGATATCAAATGGCAACATATGAAACTTATCCTCTATAACTCGGTTTGAAGGCCAAAGTCTGTTCTAAGCGAGAAATGACCTTCATTTACAATGCAGGGTAGTTACAATAATTGAAAAGATCCCTTAAAAATGACTCATCACGTTCTAGAGATGTGAAATAGAACACAGCAGAGATCGATTAGATGACAATCAAGCTTATTCATTTTATTAGTTTCTTTCGATTTTGAGGTATCTACGTGGTTCGCTTTCAAGGTGTACCACGAGTCACGTAATAGTTATAGTTTCAACGTTTTGTGACGTGCGACCCCTTAAACCGCTTTTCTGATTATGTGCTCTTCTTTGTAGGGACGTTGAGGGTGACGAACCATAGTTTTAAATGTACATCTTAAGGAACTAGATAGAGATTAGATTGTGGAAAACTGAAAGAGTCTTCACTTTCTCACTAGTTCGAGAATCCGTGTTTGGACGTGCAACTTATTCTTTGAGTGGCTTTTCTTTTAATATTACTATCTTTCTTTCCATACGAACCCGCTGTACAAATGACACGTTGTTCGGACTCCTACTGCGAAACAAACAAACAAGCAAAGATCACACTCGTGTACCAACTGAAGAATTAGTTGGGAAAAAATGAGAAAAAGGAAAAATGCGGTTTACGGGGCTTTTGCATTTAAGAAAATACGTGTGAATGCGTAGGCATTATGTTAAGTACCGGTCGATATTTCTGTTGACGTCAATGAAGCTGAGCTGGCGTTAAGACTGGATACCAAAATAACAACAAACAGATGGTAGGTGTTTCACCAACATCCCGCTCAAAAAATGTCTCCAAATGCATTAGTCAGGACTTTTCCCACCGTACGCGCATAAAAATTATGTGCGGCCTGACCCGCACGGTAGATCGGTCGCAATTCAGAAATTTCTTTCATCTGCTATTTAGAAATTCTATTTTCGCACTTATAGGAGTGATAATAAATCTTTCTATTCATCCATTATAATAATTAGGAATCTGATCCGCAGATCTGTATGATTGTAAGGACCAATCGAGTCAGTTTCTATGGATGAAACAGTTCAACAAGCAAATATTTAGCAAGATTACGTGACCCACTAAATACCATTCGTTCTTGTCGCCAGATTGGTTACCAATTTCACTTACTCATGTAGGTCATTGTCAAAGCACACGAAAGTTCAAAAATTCTAAAATAGTGCGACATTTTTGGGGAATTTTTTTAAAAATGTTTGCTATTACCATGCTTTGTCAACCAGCCCTAATTCACTAATTGCAACTTGCAGGCAAATGGTGAAATGTGTTATCGTAAAATAGCAATAGATTTTCAGAGGATAAGCGGGAATATCAAATTACCAAGTTTTCACAAATGGCCAAAACAAAAATTTCCTTTTCTTTTTCGCTTCCTGTTCCTCTGCGATAAATTGCAAGATTTTAAACTTCGGAAAAGCCCTTTATTAGTAAAGGTAACTAAAAAAATAACAGTTCTTCAGTATTATCGGGGTGCGTTTTATATTTTATCACGTTAAGTGTCTTAACTTTAGGGATTTAGGAGAGAAATGGTTGTACTGGAATGACCACATTTTAGCAACTACCATACGACAACCCTATAGCAAAGAAATGGTTTAAAACTGATTAGGATATATCAAATGACCAGATCTTGATGAGTTTATGAAGTTAATTTAATTTATATTTAACTCTTGGCACACGATAATCGTTGAATTGAAAGGCCACTGATTGGTTAGTTGACTGAGCCGCGGAAACCGTTGAATGCGAAATTTGGATATAAATACATATGCTTTAGATGCTTACGGCGGTGATCGAAGACATTTTTCACTCCATAACAAGCAACCCAGAACATTCCCTTTGATTTACAATAAGTCTATCGTAAAGAGAATGTGGACAAGATTACCTTTCCTTTTAATGCTTGGGTTGGTTTCTGCGAAACCGGTGCCAGAAATTAGCCTCCAAGAGATAGAGAAAGGTGAGTACAGTCGTTAACTGACTTGAAATAGCTTAACGAATTTGCTTTCATGTTTGTGTTGCATTTCTCCTTATTTCAAAATTTTGTACAGCCAACTATTCCACTGTAATGCTTTTCATTCCCTCGCCTTTCGTTCAGTTGATCGTAGCCCTATTTGATAGAATTCATGCTTGTTGTAAAGAAGCCTGATCTTTCTAACGTAACAGCTCGACATACCATTGTTCCAATTTTATACCCATCTACGAGCTTTAAAGAAAAATTACAGCTCGAACTGGAGTTGATGCAATTTTCTGTCGTTGTGTTTACGCATTTAGCTTTGTAGTTGACAGTTCTGCAAGGCCAGAGAGGAAAACAGAACAAAATTCGAAACAATGCGGCGGTTGATTTTCGGGTAGGGTTCTTGACAAACCGCGCGGGGGAAACATACTTATGACCTTTTTTTTATTTCAAACTTTCATGTTGCAAGGTTAGGTCCTTAATCACTGGGCAAACATTGATAATAAGTCATAGTAGAACCATATTTAAAACAGAATAGGAGGAGAAATGAAAGTTATTATCTTTCTGGCTCGTTTGTTCATTTGCCTCTCTCACGTATAACACCTTTGACCTGAAACAAAAGACTAAGTATCCAGTTGCAGTAATGTGTTGTTTATGGGTACGGTTGGGCGCGGCGCATTTCTGGAGTCTGCAGAATATTTTATAACTTTTCTCCCCAAGTAAGGTAGGATTCGGACGATTTTGCGACACGTTATGAAACTTATTAAAAGTTTTGTAAGCGGGCAGGACACTCGGAAACAAAGGATATATCTACCTTTTGGGTTCCGTCTGAAAAAATCACCGTAGGTGAAGTTATGACCTCAGTAATTTCTAGCGCAAAGTGATAATAGAGGCAATGCCAGACATTTTTGGTTTCGTTTAATTATTATTGTCTTTCATAATGTTATTGCGGTAGTTTTGGGTGCGTTGTGAAAAGTACCAAAATCATTTTTCATTAAGAACGTTAAGGTGAACTTTTTCATTGTGACAAAAAACCTTATGATAAATGGATTTTGGTGTCTCAAGGTAAACAACAACACACAGAAACACGTAATCATTTATTGCGTTAGCAAGTAACAAGTTAAGTTTGATGCTTGCCTGAGAGAGGATACAGATTTTCTTCCCTAAAATTCAGAAACCGTTTAAAGCTCGCTTCCGTGTTTTCCAATATTCATTCTTTCAAAAGTCTTAAAATCGTTTTGCTTAGACGCGACGTGATTTTGGGAGTGTTGGAAAACAAAAGATACAACGATTTTTTTTTTATTAACAAAGCGAATTCCTTTATCTGATAAATAGGATACGTGTAAGCCATTATGATGTTTTTCTCACGCATTGCGAAGTATGATAAGTCCACTCATCACTCCTGAAGTATTAAAACAAAAACATTTGGAAACAAATTCCAAATATAATTGCAAATATTTAAGCGTTCAAATCGCCTCTTTTGGAAGGTATAAGACACCTGCTACCTAGAGCGCTGCATCTGAAAAAAAAGTTTAAGGAAATTATCTCAAATCTGTCTTCTTAAGACGATTGCCATCTTTTTATGCCCCCTCAAAAGTCTTTAAAAACAGTGAAGCTTTTAGGATCAACACAATAGAAGTACTGATCCAGATTAACAAATACATTTGACATTTTTTTCGTCCCTATGAAATCTTTCCGATTCATCAAATCTTTTTTGCTGCCAACAGCGTTTTCGTTTTCAAGAGTACGGCAAACACCCAATCACGGTTATTAGTGTGTTCAAAGAAATAAAATAGCACTCTCAATGCGGATGTGCAAAGTGTTCGTGTACAGCACCCTTTTTTCTGTGAGATTCTTTTTAGAAAAAGTGGGCAGGGATGAGTGGGTGAGGAAAGGTGTCGTCTTTCTCTTCTCTCTCAACCTCTCATCGCCTCCCCTGCCCTTTGACTACCCTCTCCCACCCACTTAGTACATGTCTTGTTTCTTTATCCAACTTTCCAAAATTCCTAGAATTCAACATGGCGGTCAGACATTTCGTCAAGAAACACTGAAATCAGACATTCGCTCGCTAAAAATGTACCTGTTGGCTTGATATGATGAGGGATGCCTGGCTTAACTTAATTGTCAATTCTCTCTCTGTAGAACTTCAGGAGTTAACTGCAAAGGAACATGATACTTCAGGTAATTTCACTGCCTTTAATTTTACTCCTAAATGTAAATTATGTGAACAGAAGAAGGGAATAGAGAAGGCAAATTGATCAATTAGAGTGTGCTATCTTGGAACAACCCCAAGTTCTCTGAACTGACTCACAAAGAACTGTAAAGTACATAAAGCAGCTGGAAAGGGGAATTACAAATTAGTTCTTGAGATCAGCTTCTTGTAAACTTAAACTTAATTTTTATTGTAAGGTAAACTTCCTACTCAAGGGGTAGCCTATTAAGGCATGCAAGGAGCAAAATATAAAGGGCTAGCATTAGAGCCCCTTGTGATTGCCTTCACTTGTTGAGAAAAAAAAAACAGTTTTGAAGAGCTACAGGGAAGTATAGGGATCTGTGGTAAACAATTTTGACTGATTATTGATTTGTTTTCATGTGATCAGAGACAACAGTAAAGAAGACTGATCAAGCAGACACGCCCAAAGAGACAAAGTCTGGTAAATTTCAAACTTCAACCATACAAATCTTCTCTTTAATTCTTAGGGCCTTTTTTCCATCAGAGTTGACTGTACCTCAATGTCCCAAAAATTTTGAGAGCTTCTAAGACTGCCTGCCTTTTTTAGCAGCATCTTGTTGACTTGAACTTACAACAGCTCATTAGTTTGATTTAAATCACTATTGTTTTCTTCAGATGTGGCTACAAAGGAGGAGACAAACAGCAAGGAAAGTCTCATAAAAAGTAAGTGTGGTTAGAGCAAAACAGTCTGTCAGAGGGTTCCATGACTTTTTTTCCCAATAGTTTATTTTTTAAGATTAGGTTAAATAATTGGGAACCCTACACTAAACCCAATGTTTACTTGCAGGTTCTCTAGATGCGACAGAGAAGAAAGAAGTAGAGGTCAAAAGTGATGCAGAGACTGAGAGGAAGAAATCTGACTGTAAGTGTCTCCTATTTTGTGGCATGTTTTTGTCAGAAACTTTTTGTGACAATGGTTTGAAACTCAGTCTAGATTTCTGTTATCAGTTAAAATGGAATAGAGCCTGAGTCTTACAGTCTTAGTGTTCACATGGTGAACCAAAACTTTATGTTTTAGTGTGAATATCACCAAATTATTGATTGTGTTTAATATTGTCCACAGATCTTGAGGTACCACCAAGAAAACCAGTTAAACCAGGTAACTTTATACAAACTGCATCCCTTTTCCTTTATTATCTCTCAAAATTCTTTCAACCTAAGAATGTTCCTGTTCAAGGTGTTTAAATGGTAATAGCTTCTATTCCTTGTAGCACACAGCTGGTTACTACTTGGAAGCCTGGAATGATGTTTGGTTTTCCCATTATAATTTTTTAACTGATTACTCCTCTTTTGATAGAGAAGTACTGAGCCTTTTCTTTTAATTGTTACTTTATGAATTAGGTCCTCCAGAGATTCCTCACCGTGATGCTGCTAAATATGGTAAGATACATTTAACCTCAGTACTCATTTATTTGGTGGTTCAATCACATTTTGAGGGAGTGTTATAAAACCAAAACCTAAGATATCACAACAGCTGATCAGAAAAAGTAAAAACCCCAAGCAAATTTAGAGCAATGCAACACGTTTTACATTCTCCTCTCAATGAAAATTACTCTTGATTTATAGAATGGATGAGATGTATCACATTAAGGACTTTTAGGGTACCTGTCGAGCACAAAAATCTTCTCTCTTTCAAGCAATTAGGCGAAGTATCTAAACAAGTGGGTTCTGATATAGATTGATCCTCTAAACAAATCTAATATCTTGTTTTATTCTGACTCTAGACTTTAAAAATTCTGAAGCCTACAGGAGACTAATAGGTGGGTATTTTCTGAAGTTCACAACTCTATGTCACAAAATACAGACTTATGTACATTTTTGTGTCACATAATTCCCTTGCTGAAGTAGATTAAACTATGAAATTAAAAAAAATACAAAGGAAGCAAGGGAAAACAAAAAAGGAAAAGTTTTCATTAGGGATGGACTGAAGTTACAACTTATAAAGGAATAAAGGGTGAATTTTTCAAGATAAACAAACCGTGAGCTGCGGCTTCTTTTGAACTTCTACCAGGAAGAGAGGGGTTGTCAAGAGCCACACATTATGTTGTGGTCTTCTAAGTTTGCTATTTCTCTTATGTTATTACTAACTTAAAAATTACCTTCTTTGTTTCTCCAGAAGCAAGAAATTCACGATTGTTGTCTCAGCTACGTAAGTGGCCAAGAGATATTGTGAAGACCTTTTTCCATTATGGATTGAAATTTCAATGGTTAGAGTTAATAATTTTGTTATTTCTTCTTGTAGGTGAGGACTATGATAACGAATACCCTCCTCCACCTTTTAAAAGACCTAGTAAGTTTTTTTATGGTTCAGTATCCAATAGACTGTCCTAAAAGGTGGCCTCTCTGAATGTAATACTTAACTTATATCTAATTAGTTTAATAGATTTTTGTTCATATATTTACAATCATTATTCATCACTTGGATGGTTTATTTGGACCCAACATAATTGTTGGCTTGTTAGCTCAGTTGGTAGAGCACTGCACCAGTATCGCAGAGGTCATGGGTTCAAATCCCGTATGGGCCTGAAATTTTTTTTCAGGTCTTATTTTCAACTATTAGCTCAGTGGTTATTCATAACTTTTTAACTAAGACCAAAAATAATTACAACAGGTAAACAGATAATAGTGTCCCAACCTACTTCTGTGAGATAATTCAACTTTTTACAATGAGTATAACCATTCCAATCCTTATCCGCCGATTCCAACAATACCATCAACGTATTTTCAATTTCTGTAATATCCGTTTAATTTCTGAAAATTATCTTAGTGTTCCTTTTTTCTGTACATAGCACCAAATGTCTGTTTTGCAATGCTTTTACACAACCCCATGTGTTCTAGCACCCATCTATTCCCTCAACTATTTTATTTTACTTGTTGGTCGCTTGAGGCCTCATGTTTTTCTTTCTTTACAGATTTTCCCGAAGCTCCCCACAGGAGAACATATGGTAACTGATTTCGTTCACCTTCCTTCTTCATTGCTTTTCACATGAGTCTTAATTTTTTTATACCGCTCGCATTCCCCAACAATTAATTTTCTTAATAAGTATTTACATCAGAACAATTGCAAGAATTTAACACCAGATTTTCTTCTAAACGTTCATTTCATGACAAATTTTACAACTGCGCGGTTTATTAGTGTACTCAAACCAACAGAGCTTTATTGTAAAGTGTGGTACACCCTAATACGTCTCTTGTTTATTTGATTTTATCGTTGTTTTTGTTTTTTAGATACCTATCGTAAGAATTATGATTATATTCCAAGTAAGTAAGAAGTCTTTAGATGGTAAATCGTCAACGTCTATAATCCTGGTTGAAGGTTTTAGACACCGTTCACATACACATGACCACAAGTATGTTATTGATAGTCATATCTTAATCCCTTTCATTGATAGTCATATCTTAATCCCTTTCAATTCCTACCCTCTAAGAGGTAGAGGTTGAATCGACTTTGTAAAACTGGAGAAGAAAAGCGACTACGGAACTGGAATCATGCGTTATCTCGCAAGAGCTTCTGCTAAAGATACTGGACTTGATTTCATATCTGAAATTATGGACTAATATGTAGATTTAGCCAAGCCTAAAAGCGGAGCTCGCATTTTTTTTTCCCCGCACGTCTCAAGGGCACAACGCCTTGCCCCGGCCAGGACCACAACCCGGGTCGTCCAACTCGGGAGCCCAGTGCACGAACTACGCGGCGGTACAGTTGAGCACGCATGTCAAAAGTAGCACCTTGTACGGTCGTTCGGTCGTACATCCAAATTTTTTCGGCTTGATGGGTTACTACTATTTTTTATAATTATGGGGCTACGCTCTGCGAGCTCAGCTATCATACCTGACGTGTCACTTCGTTTTATGCAGAGGACCTCTACGCGCCATGGGATCGTACTGGATTCGAATCAAATTCTGACCAATCAGCAGGGATGAGAGGAATGCCATACGGTAAGACCATATTTACTTTAAAGGCGCTTTTTCCTCGATAAAGGTTGTGTCTGCCGTCAAGACTGAAAAGGCCTATAACTTCTGCTTTTTCTCCTCGATAAGGTGCCTGTCCGTCGCAATTTTTCGACCTCCCCTTACAGTTTTCAGGTTCTTACTTGTGTTTCAGTGAGGAGGAAGGTATTGTGAAAATAAAGGTCTTTTTTTTTCTGTAAGAACGAAGAAGTAAGCACAATGACCCTGCCGGAGCTTGAACATCTTGATTTGGTTTTGTTTTCAGCGCGCAAATTTCCCGGCCGCCGCATCCCCCATTCACAAAACTACCGGATGCTCACTGTTACTTCTCATTTCTCCCTAGACATGACCAGAGCAGAACGCATGGCGCTTCTTTCTGGCGGAAAATGGCTGCCAGGTAGGACTCTAGTTGTAATAGGTACTCGAAACAGCTGTGACGATTCGAAATAGATAGAAATCATCAAGTGGTTTTGCTTTGAAACTGTCTTTTCACTTAGGTTCTCGGGCTGTAAAAGTTCCGCATATACTGCCTCCCCCAAGTTATCCAGGTAGGAAGATTTAGTATGTTGGGCCTCAGCGTAGATGCTTAGCCTGTTTTCAGTCGTCCTTAGTTTGTTCAAGTTGATTCACGATCGAGTTCTTATTACATCCAAATGCTTGATTGACTGAATTAAACGTAGCTCAGATAAAGTTACGAGAAGAGAGACATTGTCGCGTGATTGTTGATTTCGTTACTCGGCCGATTCATCACCAAAACATACCTCATTTCATTACGCTCGCCAGCAATCCTCCATGAAACACCCATCCTGAGGGAAAATAATGAATACCTGCTCCCTCCTGGTCCTACCTAAAAGCCTCTTCCCTATGAAACAGTGGCCAGGCAAGGGAGGAGTCATTTCTCTTATCTTAAAATGGTTCTTGCTTGTCGCTAGTCACCCGCTCTTCTCGCTCGTTACTCTCAGTCGAGACATTCCAGTTGTGTCAGAGCGTTCGGGAGGAGGCAGTTATAGCTCCTTTTCTGATTATCTCATTGTAGATGTCGATACTCGGTCATACAACAGCTTCCATGGAAAGATGGACGATAAAGAGACTGAAGACCTGATCCGTGGTAAAGAAGGTACGAGCACACGTTGAAATGATAGACGAGGACTTCCTTTGGATTTAGTCGACATCGAGTAAAATACGAGAGAAGGCTGCATAGTCAGCGTTAAAAAAAGGAAAACTATTGTAAGTTTAACTTTTTTTTTTTGCAGGACTGACAGAGACAGAGAAGCGCAAGCGTTTACTTACGGACCTATTGGCGGAAAAGCTCAAGTCAAGTAAGACATGTGTTCATCTATGTAAACCACAGCGCTTTTTTTAGTTTATTTGACCTCGATTAATGCTACGAGGATAGTGCAAATAGCGAACCGGATATTGTGTCATTTACTTTCCTTTCTCTTCGTGTACTTAGAGGTGAGCGAAGCACACAATCGAGGCATCGAGATTCCATCCAAAATACAAGAATTCCTTTGGAATTGTAAGTTTCTCAAGAAATTTTATTTTATAAAAATATCATTTATCTAACTGAGCCTTTGGTTTGTTCGAATTCTGGCGGCGTTGATTGAAACAGGATAACAGAGAAAATGATGTTATTTTAATTTCTCTTCTTTTTTTCGACAGATGAAGCACGTCGAACATCGGACACACGATCTGGTGAGTAACGTTCAGTTGTCAAAGAATTTTTTTTTTGGTGTTTTTATCTGCATATCACACTAAACTCAGGATCTACCCCTGGATTTTTAAAGGACGTTTATAAAAAATCGGGGGCCCCCAGTGAAATGTTCTCTTCCTCAGACTGGCGATTGCCCCACACAGTTGGTGACTTGTTTGTCCATTTCTTCGGTTGTTTTGTTTGGATAACCTCTGTACGCGAATTAAAATGCTAAATATCCCTGAGCAACGTACAATCTTCTTTGTAACTTACTAAACTGCATTGAATTTATATTTTTTTTTTCTTTCAGAGAAAGACCGTCTAAGCCACTGAGGAGTTGGTGCGATAAGAAATTCCCACTGATTGGAAAGTGCGACTAACACTTAATGATAGGTAGTTAGACATTTAGCTTTGAGCACAACAGTTACAGCACAGGCAGAACTTTAATAAGAATATTTTCACTGTATATTTAGATTAATTAAACTATGGAGCAATGTTTAATTGACATCAGGATTGAGAAAATAATGACAGAATTAGCAGTTACAAAATGGTTAGTGAAGTCTGTGAGGGGCAAGGGAAAATTCCGAAACATGATGGTTACCTTGCGTGATAAGAACTATCCTTCGATCCCCATTATTTGAAGCCTATAGCTCGCATCCCGACTCTTGGTTTCAGTTCCGATAAAAGTCTTTAAAACTTTTATAGTGGTTACTACTTCGCAAACCTACTGTCGGGACATTCTTAGGTATCACTGAGCCTAACGTTCATTTCATGGCCAAAGATCTCAGGAACATTGTCTGAAGCGTCAGCCGCCGGTATCTCTTCCCCTAATCCCTAGGAACTTCATGAGGGACTGGGGCGAACAGACGGCTGACACCTTATGCTACCAGGAACGAGTTTTGCTTCAATTGTTCCCTTATCCCAAACCTTCGCTTCCAGTGTGGTTTACTAGAAACCTTAGCCCCCGAAGCTTCCTATTTAATCGATGAGACTGTTTCTTTGATTATGGTCCCTAGTCTTCTCTCGCCCTCCTTGTCACTTGTTTTTCTAAAGTACTGATCTTTGTAGAGCAATTACCGGTTTTTTTTTAATGCGAATGAAAAAAGAGCCTAAGAAGTAGACTCGTGTATTTTTGGAAAACATACTAAACAATCTTTGTCACTATCGTAAACCACCCTCGTTGAACGTGTCTTTGTGTTAATCAGAACTTTCTTTATTTTCACGATTCTTCCTGACTGTTGACGACTTCCTCTGCTTTTCCAAACATTAATCGTTGTCGTGTTAAACAGACCTTTTCAGGACTACTGTTACCTGAAGAGTGAGTCTGCCTAGTCGATCCTGAGATATTTTTGTCAAAACTATTTGTCACCATTTCTGTTTCTTCTGTTGTCCGTCTGTTTATTGACGAGAAGTGCTCTTTTTGACACCGCCATTGCTTTCTCCGGTATCAAACGTCTTCTTAGGGTCCAGATTATCAGGAGCTTTTTCCTGAGGCTCTGAAATGGGGGGGATCTCTTTTATAGAGGCAAGCTCAGGTATCGGAGGCGGTTCCGGCTCAGGAATAGGCTCGGGTAAGGGAGTTAACTCGTCAATGGGTTCGTCCTCTCGAGTCCCAGCTTCTTCTTGGTCCATTATGGCCGGTGGGATTGGTGTAGGGGGTGGTAATCGTTCTAGTCTCTCCAGCGGATCTGGTGAGAATTCACTTATCTTTGGTAAACGTGGGAAAGGAATGAAACGCTCTGCCATCGATGACATTGGGGATCCTGGCCAACGCTGCAGGCTAGGATATCGTTGTAAGGTGGGGAATCTGTGAAAATGTATAAAACCTGACTCACTGTTATCCATCGCATAGGGATAATCATAATAAGGGAACATTCTCACTTGCAGAGCTGATGGTGGCCATAAGTGATGGTGATAATAACGATGATGATGAAAAGAACGTTTGTCTCGCCGTTGCCTGGGAAGAGATAATGAGGTGGCCTGGTGATAACTAGACCTAGTCTTTAACTTAATGGGAAAATTTCCTTTCAAATTCCGACGCGAGTATCGGTAAGATCTGAGTACAAATCTAGCAGAGTTTTCTCTCTTTCCTCGTTTCTGGGTAAAACGCTTCTCAGATCGCGAGTTTGCCCTCGTATGGTGGTGCTTTTTATCTTTCCTTCGCGTAACTCGCGATTTTCGAACATTTACTCCACCATCATTGATTTGATCATACCAAGGTAAGTCTCCTTCAGAGACCTCCATGTTGGCGAATTGTGACGGTAGATCTGTGAAGTCGTATTCTTTAGACAGAGCTGTACTCTGCCTACTCAGGTCCTCAATCTGTTTTATTGTAGACTCTTCCTCGAGTTTCTCATCTCTCGTCCCGAAAGACGGCGAGGAGTCATCTAAGAGACGCTCTAACATTTTATGTTCACTTTTATCTCTCCTGGTTAATTCTCCAACCAAATAATTGGAATCAAAATCCTGGGAATAAAACTCGTCCATGTCTTGTTTGTTCCAATCTGAGCTTTCTAAGCGCCAGCTATGCAAAAAGGGTTTTTTGAAGTGCTTTTTTCTATGCGCCTTCTTTTTAAGTTCCTTTCTGCTCACCTGGACCCTTTTAGACCTCACAGAACGCGCCTTTTGATTGGCAATGTTACTTCTTTTATACGGTAACGGGTCGCCTAGGATAGACACTAGCCGCCGTGGGTCAGTATACAATTTTTCACCTGAGTGGGTGCCAGTGCTTGGTCTGTATGTAGGCTCGGAGTACGACAGGGTTTTTCGTCCTAAGATCCTGGAAGTTTCTTCCGAAGAATCTAATGTGCGTTTTCTTCCGGGAAAATTTGCGGCAGCTTCCTGTCTTTTAGGGCGCGGTATTAAATCACGGTATTTTTTTTCTCGTTGAAAAGTCTCCCAATATTTATTTGGTATTGATAACTTTTTCGAGACCGATTCCCCCTTTCCATGTAGTATCTTGTCTTGATCACGAAGAACTCTGGGAAATACATTACCTCGCAGAGTGACTTTCGCTTCTTCCAAGTTCGGATTGGTTTTGAAATTCAAAATGGACTCGATGGAGTTATGTACTGCGACGAGCCCTCTCCTGCTTTCAACAGGTCTCTGTGCTGTTCTGGATTTCTCCACTCCAATCTCCTCTCGGGGCTTCTGAGGTGTGGCACGCTGGGTTGGCCTCCTCTCGTTTAACCAGATAAACCTGTCAATCAGGCCATTTAATGTTGATGACTTTTTCAAACTTATCGTATCCGGATGAGGAATACGACTTTCTTCATGATGTGGAATAGGATTTTCTGACGTTTGCAACATTCTTCTTGTTTCCTCCGATGGGGGCCCATGTGCTGTACAATCCTTGATTCCTTAATACAACAGAGGAAAGGAAATAAAATCAGCTCCACCATTTAAACCCACCTCGAAGAAAGTACAAGCGATACGGATGTACTGGACCCACAGTCACTCCATGTTGCCACTGCTGCCACAGTACCCTCGATTCGCAATGCACATGCCCCAAAAACCTTCATTCGTTACGTTGTTAAAAAGTGTGCCGTTAAAAATATTTGCTCAGTAGTCTGCGCTGCGAATGCTTTACTGTGATTCATCTTGTATATCACTTAATGTTTGTTAGCGTTATTGATACTACCTAAAAACGTAGGAGAGAGTAATGAAAGTCCTTTCGAATTCATATTATCCCTAACTATGCAACCTGTGAACTACTTATCTTAACCCCTCCGGAGCTAGATCGGAGAAATTAGCTCTGCAGAAACCAATTCAGTTGTTAAGTAAGAGATCAAATAAAGATTAACAATCAGAGTAGCTTCTGAGGTTTATAAAAAGTTCACAAATGTGACCATTCTGTCAACAGGAAGCCAAAACACGAAAGAGAAAGAAAAACAGGAAAGCAGAGAAACTTTGAGGTTTGTTATATGTTCAAAAATGAGAACGTTCCGTAAACAGGAAGTCAAAATATGAAAAATTAAAGGAAGCAAAGAGCAGTCAAGCTTAATTGAAAATGGCTGTTTACTGAGTATGACTTGCATATGTTGTGTGAACCCACCGGAAGATAAAAACTGCAGGTAGCATCTTCATGCGTGTTGTTTTGGGTAATTTTTGAATTAGATAACAGTCCACGGATGAAGCGATATTTGATTTTCTTTTGAGAGCCGATCTCTCAGATTTGTAAGATTTGTCATAATTGGATCCACTTGCACATATTTTGGACACTCGTGTCAGAAAAGGTTATTCAAGGTAAACCAGTCTGGACTGTTGATAACTTAATTTATTTTGACGCGCTGGTGTGAAAGAAGATACTGAAACAAGATAAAAAAGGGAAGACAAACTTGCTTAATACCAAATCACAACAAACAAACACCTTACCGTGGATCAAAATAAGAGGAAAAAGTAGAGTCAATTTTTTTAGTATTTGCGGCCATCCTTTCCAACATGAAGTCATTGTCACGTCCAACTATACCTGCTGAGTGTTTTTCTTCTTGAGGAGATGTCAATAAATCTTTTAAAAATTTTCGAAAAATTGGCCCTATTGAAGGGAAAAAAACGTTTTACTCAGGTTTATCAGTGCCATTTGTCAAAGTACACTGAGAGTTGTACCGCTCCAGGATAAGTTGTATTCTTTAACCAAGTATTCAATCCGAGTGAACAGTCACTTTCCAGTCATGCATAAATAATCACCTATTTACGCTGAGAGGTCTGTGAGCACATCACTCTCATTGACCCAAATGATTCTTGTTTATACCTAAGACAGGTAAAATAACTTCTCCCCGGCTGAGTTAATTGGAATCACTCTCGAACTGGCGGGGCTCAGTTGTTCCTCCTCCGAAACAATTCTTATGTCAATTTTGCTAAATCTGTTATCTTTTCATTTATATTTTTGTCAGTTCTTTATCAGTTTTGATTTATTTCAGTCGCTTTTGAGATTTAGGAAGCAGCTGAATCAGAATTTATCTTTTTAAGGAAGTTTGTCAGTTATTTTATTTAGATAAGTGGGCTTATCAAATAAGAATTGGTACTCTTTAAAATTTCCTTCAACTCATTTTTTTCTTTTTTGCCTCATTTTGCCTCATTTTACCGCTTTAGGCGCTATATTATTTCAATGCATCTGTCTATGAGACAAAATTTTGTTGCAAACTCCCATCCTGGCCCTCTATGCCGATGGGTGCGTATGGTACAACAGAGGGTACAGTCGGTAACTGGATGGCTACTATCTCAAGATAAGTTGAAATGGTGCATCTATTTTCTGTGTAGTTGCCAGACAGATCTTCCCCAATCCTTCTGATTGTTACCAGCAAAATAATATCAACGTAAGCACTACTTGCACGAAGTAATAGCACTACTTACACGAAGCCTAAGTCTACCGCTGACACTCCCCCTTGTTGCGTAATCCGCGCAGTTAACAAGTTGGCAAGTGGACCACGAGGGTGAATATACGGCACGGAGTGCGTCAACTGGGGTAGAGATTTCTGGCTTGATGTACCACGACAACCGGCACTTGTCTGTCTCTTCGTTCCGATTTTAACACTGCTGATTTTTGGTGAGCTATTAATGGCATCTGAGCATTTCAAAGTTACATCATAGGATTTACATCTCGCTCGGAGTGATAGAGGTTTTGTAATGAATGATCTGATAAGTTCGTACTACTAAGCGTTACTCAGGCTTGCAGGTCATTCCCTTTATCTTTAGTGTATCTTATGACTGGTAACATAAGACTACTGCTTGCCATCTTAAAATACCCAACAATTATGTCCACGAAAGGATATGCAAATGTAATTCACGTGGCCGTCCAGTGAGTTATATTTGTTACCCGGTCATGGAGGATTGCCTCTAAATAGTGTCATGATGCAATATAATATGACTTCTTGCTCTGACAAAAGGATATTCTTACTCAACGTAAATAAATTTATTCTGGTATTTTTTATTCACTGAGTATGCAAGGGTGAAATATTATTTCAATTACCGTGTTTTTATTTGGTTCTATTAGCTTTGAAGAATACATTATGCCATCTGTTACCGGACGTATCGAAGAGGTAAATATGACAGAGAACACAGGAAAATTACCTTGTCCTCATCTGAGAGAGAAAAGCGATGAAACACCACACATAGAGGAAAAGAAGGAAAAAGAAATCAAAGAGCAGGCCACTCAACTGGACGAAACAGGTAGGATTTATTAATCTTTCTATGCAGTATTAATGAAATCTCAACTCCTCGGCAATTTGCATAAAGTGATTTGTTTGGATTTATTCCTTGTTACTGTAAATTACTATTATGTCTAACTGTTAAGTAATTCGTGAAACTGAAAATTGTCATCTCGTAAACGCATTTATTTATTTTAATCTTTGGAACTCATGAGAATCGTGCCAAAGTCGCAGTATTGAGCACTGCAATTATTTAAATTGCGCCAAACTTACGTTCTTGTCTAATAGAATTGCGTTATGTAACCAAAACTTTTCGCCTTGGTGAAATGTTAAGGCATATTCGAACAAAAGTTCTGTTTTCAAGTGTCTGAAAACCACTGTCTTTGTCAAATAGTTGTCTGCGTATTTAAATTTGTTAATATGATTTATTTCTCTGTTATAAAAAAAGTAATATTGATACTCTGGTTGCTTTTTTTTTGCCGGTTTACTATACTCATTCTTAATTATTAATATGTACTAAGCTGGACCATATTGTTTCATTACTCTCTTATTGTTAACTTAAAGGGGATAAGTTGATAGTGGAGAAACTTTCCAACTGACAATAGGGTGAGCATGCAAAAATGTCTTGTCCATTTTTGCATTCTGACTTGGAATGATGGATGCCAGAAAGTTACCCTTGAGAATTTCAAAGCCTTCCTTACCAGCCTCTGAATTATGGACCATCAAATTTCCATTTGTGCTGTGTTTTTTAAGGGTAAATTTAAATATGATATTTGTGGCATAAATTACTTAAGATGTAACATGATGGAAATTACAAATTTCAAAATAGCTGAGATTTTAAATTTTTAGTTGATTCAAGATTTCTAGCAACCTGATTACTTGATTTTAGTCATAATGTTTCATTGTATTTAGACCAGTTGGCTCATATTTTCAACATCTGAACTCTTAGGAACAAAGGATGGTACAATTGTACAAACTGGAACAGTCAACTTACACTTTCTGATTCCTGGATCAAGTGAACCAATCACAGCCACAGTAAGTGGGTGTAAAGATATCTAAGTGTGCTTATTTGACATATTTTCAAAGGACATCCCATAGGTTTTTTGTAATATATTTCATACTGACATAAATAGATAATTAAAAATAGTTTATTCAATAATTCATATATGACCTTTGGACTGTGTTCAAACAAAGAGTTTATTGTTGTTTTGATCTTTATACAGAGCTCTGTCATGGGTTTTACTCTGAAAGTGTGCTTATTTTTTATTGTCTCTTAAATTTCCTGAAATTTTGATATATGGAAAGGTTTTTTTCTCTGTACCCTTGATACAATACAGAGGTACAGGACCAGTATGTTTCAGGTTGAGTTTTGGTTGGAATTATTTATGTAAGTAAACATCCACAGTTATTGGAGAGATGAGATGAATCAACATACTCTTAAAGTAGAGATTGCTGATTAATGAACTGAGTGACAGAAAAATATTTCTTGAAAACCAAATAAGTACTGAATATGTTAAGAAAGATCATCAATCTTACATGTACTTGACATTAAGAGACCAACAGCTCAATCTAGTGTAACAATATGTTACAAGAAATGTCAATAGGGGAGGACCTAACCATTTACTGTATCTAATTTTTTTTGCAGTTTTCCTTACAAGACAATGTTCAAGACCTCAGACAAATTGTTCTTGATCGACCAGAGAGCTGTTATAGGACTTGCTTCTCACTTCAAATAGATGGTGTACGACTAGACGATTTTGCTGAACTGAACATGATTGAAGGCCTAAAGGATGAAGCTACAATAAAGGTTGTAGAAGGTATGGTGCATATGATTTAATTACATTATACAAGTTAACAACATCTACTTTATTGGCTGTGAAAGACTGCAAATCAGCCACCTTTGAGGTTTTCATTATCTTTTGGTTTTCTTCTGTCAGTTCTCTGATAAATCCCTGTCAGCAAAGTGGATAGAATATTAAAGGTTTCCAGTTGAAGTGATGGCTTGGGTTATTGTGATGTGTTCATGAGCAAAGCACTTCACTAGCATGGTGCTTCACTCAAGAGTATAATGTTATTGGTAAAAATGAATGAACTGTTTGGGAAACCAGGGGTGTCAATGGACCATTCAGTGGAAGGAACAATACTCCTGGTTGTTTTATGCCATAGACTCTAGGGTATCCTTTATGTGCTGATCTTGGTATCTTGGTTTCTGTACAAGGCCAGACTAAGAATTTTCAAGCTATTTTGACTTTTTTTTTAATCAGATTTTGAGCCTTGATGTGTCATATTTTCCCTCACATGTTTTGATACATTGAATAATTTTTGACAATGTGTAGAGTTTTTTAATACAGTTATTATAGGTGAATAGTGTAACAGTACTGTGAGTACTCTGTATGTCTCAATGTAAAATAGTTTAGAAGTGTAATATATTCTGATTACAGAACCATATTCTGTAAGAGAAGCCCGCATACATCTGCGACGAATCAAAGATCTCCTCAGCACCAATTTTCATGTCAATGCCTATTCTGCAATAGACCATCTTTCTTTATCCTTCCTGTCTGCAGTAGCTGGTGTCGATGTAGAAGGTGAATTCATATTGTTGTTTAAGTGATTTTGAACTGACTACTTCATTGAGAATCTAACATATGGCTGTTAAACTATGTCTAGCACGCATCCACAGATCAGATTTATTGACTGGATATTTCCATTCAAAATTCCTACATTATCTAGCAGTTTTCATCAGAATCAAATTTCAAAATTTAGTTTTATTTTATATGTGATATTAAGTGGATCAAAAAACCAAAAGCTTACCAACCCAATTAGGTTTTTTAATGTTACATAATTGTACTTTCCACTGACTCTTTCTCCATTCTGACTTGTGTAACTGTATAAATGTTGAGATGTTGTAGCCTTCCATAGGCTTCTTATTTTGCTGGAAGGAATGCTAAATTTTGAAATTTGATTCTGGCAACTGCTAACTTTTAAAATAATTGAATCATGAAGGAAATCTATGGGGATATGCTGCACCTTTTTTCTGGTTTTCTCTCATGCAAGATCTTGGTTTAAATTCTATCAAATTATATTGCATATCATAAAACTTCAGGTTGGTTATGATAAAAAAAACTGCAGTTGATATTTCATACAATTGACCATTGCTGATTATATACACAGTTGCTGCTGTGTACTTACATGCCTGAATTTTTTAAAGTTTTGTATCTTTTTGTGATTGCAGAGGAAGTTTTACGTGTTAAGGGACAAAATGTGGGTACTGTTTCTACAGAGGAATGTCTACCTCCCACTCATGTGTTTGCTTCAGATGAAATTCCTTGTCTAATGGAACCTTTGTTCCCATCCAATGCAGAACCAAAGGTAATCAAAGTTTGAAGGCTGAGAGTTTCAAGACATATATGTAACATGGTTTTCAGGGTCAATTTCTCAAATGTTTTATCATGTGGTAACAGTGTTTCCTTGAACTAGCAAAGGAGTACTGCTTTGCTGATAGGATGACAGTGAAAGTGAATGTTGTTCAAGCAATATCATATTCCTGGAACACTTTATGGTCTAGCTAGTCAATTATCAGAATCAATCAGATCTTTTGTGCAACCCATGTTCCTGATAAATGTTTATAATTATCATTATTTTATGTTAATTTTACTCATCCTTATTTATCTGTTCAATTTACAATTTATTTGTTTGTATATTCAGCTTCCACAATGTTTGAAGCAGTTATCTCCAAGTGCATGGAACCCTCCTCCTGGGAATAGACGACTTGCAGGTTAGAGACACATTATCACCCTCATGAATGTAAGGTGACCTTATGCAGCCTTGGAAAGGAAACAAAAAATCAGAATACTTATAGGAAACAAGAAGCTAAAAGTCTCTTTGTGCAACTGAAGGAGAAACCAAGTAATGGGTTAAAGGATAGACTCTATTGATTCATAAGGGGAACCCTGATTAATTTTTAAAAGTGATTGTAGCAAGAGGTTTTGTTTCCTTGCCCAATACATCTTTTTCTTTTGTGCCTTAATGTGCCCAAGTACTTGGACTTGTTCCCTTTTGAAAGGAATGTTTCTGTTGATTTCCTTAGCCCCCTCAAAAATTGAAAGTGATTTTTTTATGGTGCTGACTGTTGTTGGTTAAACTGCATTTTCTATCAGGGGACCTCCTATATATTGATGTGGTTACTTTAGAAGATGTTCAAGTGAACATTACTGCTTCCACAGGTGGATTTTTTGTGAACAGGTTAGTTTTACTTATGTATCTAATAACTAAAAATAGTAATGATAATGATGATTATGACAATCATGGTAATCTCTGTAATGATACTGATGATAATGCACTTGTTGATAATGATAAAGGAATGAACCCTTAGATACATGTTGCACTTGTAAGTTGTTGTTGAATCATGTTAATTTGCATGTGTGAGAATTTGAGGGGTATGTTTTCTTTATTTATTGTAGAACACATGATGGAGTATTTAATACTCAACCTCATAGTGAGCCATGTCGTTCACATACACTTGTAGGACTTTTAAACCAGGTAAGCTTCTGTGTGCAGTTGTAGTAGTAGTCTCCATCAGATATTGACATTACTTAGCAATTACTGATGGATTTAACATGCAAATAAATGTCTTTCTTAATTCTGAACTTGTAGGAGTGATCAGTAGTTTTTTTTGGCCTTAAAATGTCCATCAACATTCAAACAAACTGTTATTATGAGAAAAATATCAGGGGGTAGTGTGAGAAAGAAAAGATGGAAAGGTTGTCAGTGGGATAATTAAAATTCTGATTTGTAAGCTACACACTCTTTCTGTTCCCTTTTGTACTTGCTTTTGGGAAGTTTGACTGTGGTACTAAGTACATCATTGGTACAATATTAGCACAGATGGTAGTATACATTTCAGCATGTTGAAATTGTTATTTTCAGTAGGTTTTCTAATCTCAAATCACTTTCTTCCCTTTTTCAGTTAAGTCCTATGTTTAGGAAGCATGTTGAAATTGTTATTTTCAGTAGGTTTTCTAATCTCAAATCACTTTCTTCCCTTTTTCAGTTAAGTCCTATGTTTAGGAAGCATGTTGAAATTGTTATTTTCAGTAGGTTTTCTAATCTCAAATCACTTTCTTCCCTTTTTCAGTTAAGTCCTATGTTTAGGAAGAACTTTGCCCTTTTGCAGAAGACAAGGTATGAAGACTTTGCTCTCCTTTTTTAGAGGTCAATTAGAATTTAACAGTTTCTACATCAAACAACTAGCTACAACTGATTTATCTGTGAATTTTTCAGCTTAAAAAGACATCCTCTTGAAGTCATTCCAACTCCTTTTCAAGGTATAGTTACACAGACATCACTCCTCTCTTTTGTGCTTGATTGCTTGATTTTTCAAGAGAGTTATCACAGTTACTCTCTAATAAAGAAACAGTGAAACATTTCTTTTATGTTTGTACTTTAGAAGCCTCTTATACATGGTAGACACAGTGGGCTTTTGTGTTGTGTACTGTACCGCAGATTTAAGGGTGTGGGAAGCACATTTGACTCAGCGAGCGCTATTTACCTCCCAATCCCGAGGATGGATAGGTATAAGAATACTGAGGGGAAATGAGACAAACTGTTGTGAAGGAGGTGGAGGGGGGGGGGGCTGCAATGGAATGGAGTCCCATTGAGGAGCATTTGCAGCACAAGCCACATAGCATATAAAAGTGCATGTGACTAAAAGAGACACATGTCACTGCGAATCATTGCTAATCCCATTTTATTACCTTTCAGTGTTTCCTTGGGCTGTTCCTCAGACAGAACATACCAGTGACACTCTTAGGGCAGAAGATGGTGGGTATTTTAATTTAATTCCTCATATCTTCTGGTAGTCATGCTGAGCCAACCATAACCAAATGACCTTGATTTCTAAAGCACATTGATTGAAATATGTTAATACCAAGAATTATTTAATATGTACAATTCCAATACTTTTTTTTCTTCTTCAGCCGCTGCAGTTCGCATTGGATATGAAGAACACATGCCTGGACAGGTGAGAATAATTATTATAGGTATAGTTCACGGATGGTCTGTTGTAAAAAGATTAATTTGAATGTTTTTGTTTACCTCCTAAATTTAACAGAAAACCACACCACTCCTCAATTTAATGAAACACCACTATTTTACATTGGAGTAGCTAGGGTTTCATACCTGAGCCCATAAAAGTGGGCTTGAGTCTGTATGAAGAGTCCTGGACGTCAATGGCATTCATTCTCTTATTAGCCCCTTTTTACGCCCTTATTATAGTTCTTTCACTTTACAAAATATTGCTAACCTTCTATGACTTTTTTATGTGAATATTCTATGTATGAATTGTGCTACATGAACTGAACCTCTGTTTTTAAAATTTTTCAGCTTCGTGACTGGAATGAAGAACTCCAGTCTGCTAGGGAATTGCCAAAGGAAACCATGCAACAGCGTCTTCTAAGAGACAGGGCAATTTTTAAGGTATGTGAGACTATTTAGAATGCAAGAAATACCTCAGAGAAAATTTTGCTAAGCTGTAGAACCAAAATATACCATGAATATGGATGGAGTGAACACATTACACTGTATTTCGAATTTGCCAATTGAGGTTTTCTGTCATTTGCTTTTAGATCACAAGTGATTTTGTTTCTGCTGCAACCAGAGGTGCAATGGCTGTTGTTGATGGTAATGTCATGGCAATAAACCCAGGAGAAGATGAGAAGTAAGTTTCAAAACCTAATGACAATAAAGACTAAGTGATATAGAACTTTTCTAGTACCCTAATAGGTCTGTAGGAAACAAATTAGAACATAACAGAGTTCAGAATCAAAGAAGATCAGTTAATCCCAAGGGTTGCTGGTCTGGGTGAGTGTTGCCCTTAGTGGGTTTGTCAGGGACATTGACTGATGTTTTGACAACCCAAAGAGACATTGTTATCAGAGTATGTGATTGATCAGTTTCAATCTTTGGTGATGTAAGGATGCATAGTAACATAGTGTCTTGAGTAAGTAGTTAGTTTTATTGTGCTAACTAAAAACTCATGGATGTGTTATTTGTGTAGGAAAAGGATGTTCATCTGGAACAACATTTTCTTCAGTTATGCATTTGATAGCAGAGACCATTTTGAGGCTGTGGGAGGTAAGCTGACAGTTTAAAAGGAACATTAAACTAGGATTCAAAGCAACAAGATAATTTCGTGTTTGTAGATTCAGCCCAAACTTCTCCCTACTGGTATTTTTAAAATGTCACTCAGACATTGCATATATTTCTTGTGGCTCAATTTGGTTTTTTTGTTGAAATGTTATTGAACCAGTTTGATTTTTGTTTTCCTTTCTCTCAGCTTTTGTCAATGAGAAGAATCAACTTTCTTATCCCTCAGAAATTGTTTATTTTTTTAATGTGAGATTTATTTAATGAAATCAGTCAGATGGCTTCCTTTGAAAATTCAAATTCAAAGTCAGACGTGATGAATTAAAAACAGCTTTACAAAGAAAACCAGTTGCTGGAAGAAAAACATTAAGTCATTAAACTTTAATCTCTGAGCATGACAAAAAAAATTAAATTAAACCTCATTAACTTTTGTTCATTTCATTACTTTTGTCAGGTGATGAGGCGGCATATGCTGCTGCTGTAAGTTCTCAGTTATTGTCTATTACTTGCTTGTTTAAAAATCTTACTCTTCTCTTATTACAACTTATTAAGGGAGTATGCTTAGTTTGTAATAACTCTATAACTAGCATTTGATATTTATTTGAGGATTACAACATGCAAGTGATTTTATGACATTTTCTACAGGGAGGAGATCTCCGAGGAGTTATGGCATATAACAGATTGGACACACAGGTTTGTGATTTAAGATACAACTGTGGGTGCCATTGAGAGTTCTGTTTGAAGAGTAGAGAGAGAAAAGTTGCTTGTTTCTCTCAGTTTGGATAGTTAATACAGTGTACTTGTCCTTAGTTGATGGATCTATCAGTATATGTGTTTATGTTTAACACAATTTTATAACAGGCCAATTGATACAAGATAGGTGTCTGTTTTCTGCAGGGTCTCTTCACTCTTAGCACAGTTATAGTAGATTACCGTGGCTACAGGGTCATTGGTCAGTCCATCATCCCAGGTAAAATTTCAATTTTCATTTTAATTGTATTTGAGGATTGTTAGGCTTAGTGTTGGGGGAACAAGGATGTGTCCTTACCACTGTGGTCTGAGTATGATCTATTCTCACATTGGGTCATGTGTTGGTCTAATTTGTGGTTTGTTCTCCACCCTGCTTTCAGAGTTTTTTGAAAGGTGCGGTGGTTTCACTCTCTCCATTAAAACAAATGCTTCAATTGTTGTATCAACCTGGAATAAGAGGACTAAGAGTCATGTACTTTGTGGATATGTCAGCACTCATTCTAACAGCAGGGAAATATTTATTGTTTAGTAATTATAGCATGCAAACAATAACAGTATGACCTTGTTTGCATGGTGCACATGTGATTTTATCTGTTCATTAAATATATCAAGTCTGTATTCTTCAGGAATTCTCCAGCGTGAACAGGAGCAGTCAGTTATTTATGGTTCAGTGGACTCAGGGAAAAATGTCTCAAGTCATGGGAAGTTTTTGGAGCTGGTGAGAGAATTACCAAACACATACTTAGTAATGTGTTATTCTTCTGTTTTAGTAGTCATCAGGCATCCTTTGTGTATAAGGATTACTGCTAAAATGTTTAATGTAGAATGAACTTAGCTGTGTATTTGGTTAATGATAATAACTAAATGTTTTATGTCACTTTCAGCTTCACAATGCTGGCAAGTCTATTCGAATAAGACCTCACAAGTATGGAACCTCTCATTTCTTAAATTCTATTCAATGTGTTTCAAGTATTCTTTTCTATGAATGCAAAGAATGGAACAGATGGCTCAGCACTTCAAAGCTAGGTTTTACAGACTCTTGGATTAAAAAAGGAGTTCACTGATAAACGAGAATTGTTATTACAGAAAAGCAGAACGAAAACATACACGGAGACACTAGGATTGCACATAGAAGTAATCAAGTTGGTTTCTTTACCGGAAAATTGAACTTAATTATATTTGATCAATTGCTAATCCATTATTTAATGTAAAAGGGGTAGATTATGCATGGAGGCCTCTGACAGTCACACCCTGTGCGAGTGTGCAGCAGCGAGATTAAAATTAATTGCCTGTATTGTCTTAGATTTGAAGCTTACTCAAGCTGTTGTGCTTATAATTTACAATCTCAAAACCTCATTTTATAATGATATAATTTATCTCAACAAATTTATTTTTTATCAGTACTGATGATTAATTTGTCAATATCAATTAGTTGTTAATATGAATTGCTTGGTAGGGTTCTAAACTCAGATGGTGAGGAGGTTGAACTTTGTTCTTCAGTGGAATGTAAAGTGAGTAAACTCTGATCTTCTTCCCTAACTGAAATGTAGGAAAGGATTCTGGTTTGGGAAGTTGATGATTTACTAAACATCTCTCCAAATCTCTGAATCAGGGCATCATAGGGTCTGATGGGCGACATTATATATTGGATCTGTTCAGAACTTTTCCACCAGATGCTAACTTTTTGGGAGGTAAGTGATTGATTTTGATGTTCTTTAAGTGTTAATTAGCAGGGGATGAAAACTGTAAAGTATCTGTTGCTGTCTAGAAAGCAGTGTATGCTAAGGATTTTGAGTATTCTCCAACAGTTGTAGGCATTAAATTTGAACTATCTTTTTTCTTTTATTAGAGAGAAAACAAAGCTGTGATAATGAAGATGAAAAAGGGAACAAGTTCATGTTTCCTCGTCCATATAAGCACAAACTTTGTTGTTTGAGACCGGAGCTTATTGAGGGATTTGTTGCGTAAGTATTGGTGCTTTAAAATACATTGAGTTTTTGAAAGCGTGTTGTAGTCATTAAAATAATACCCAGTGCTTTTTCATCAATTTTCTCACAGGTTGCGTTATGTGCTTTTCCTGAAGTTGGTTGCCATGCATGTGTCAGCTGCTAAACAGAAGGAAATGCAGGTAACTGTCAAAATGGGAAATATTTGTCCATAGCTAAGCATTTTTCCACAATGTAAATGAAGTTTAAGACATGCAGTGTGACAAAACTGACAAATTGACCAACTGATAAAGCCCTCTGTTTGCCAAAACAAAGGTATGAAAGGAAACCACTTGGAAAATTGTCAGCAAAGAAACTGCCAGATCAATGCACATACATGTTTTGCAGTTTGTTAATGGGTTGCGTGCAAGTAAGGAGATATCCCTTCCCCAGTTCCACAGATGGAACAAACTCACTGTTCAACCTCATTTAATTGCAGAACAAGAATGATGAAAAACCTGTGGATGATGTGGAAGGTGAGAAGATTGAGTGTCCATACAAGAATAAACAAATCAGTGAAGGAAATGTTGAGGGTGGAAGCAAATTAGAAGACGCTGTGAAAGAGGCAGAGGAGAGTACATCTATATCATCTGACAATTCCACAGGTTAGTTAAAGAAGCAAACCAAGTAATAATAACAAAGAGATTTTAACAGTTAAACATGGGAAACTTGAAGCAAATTTGTGTCAGAGCAGGAATGATGCATTGGAAGGAGTGATCACCCTTCACTGTTAGGGCCCTGATTCTATTCCCAAACCTGGTGTCACATTTGGGCGGAATATTTTGTTGGTTCTCAGTTAAGACTGAGTAAAATCAGTTTTTGATTATTGTTTTGCAATCCTAATTTCTCTCAGATGCAGGTGACATTTCATCAGATGCAATTAAATCAGCCTCCAAAGCTGTTGGTTCAATTAGTGAATCAGGTTGGCACTTTGGCATGTTTCATCACTGATAGCTGTGCTTTTTATTAACATAGAATCATTTAACAGCCTGAATTATGGTTAGGCATTATGCAAAACACTTCATCTTTTTTTTACTTCTTTTTGTGACTTTTAAAAGTAAATGAGAGAAAGTTGTAGTCATAGCTAATGTTGTTTTTCTGCAACAGAGTTTGATGTAAGATTTAACCCTGACATCTACGCACCTGGAATAAAGCATGCACCTTCTGAGGTAGTGTTTGTTTCTTCCTAAGGATAATTATTTGTACATTTGATGGCTCTACAACCAATGTGCACAACATTCTGCAAAAAAATGTTGATTGGTTGTTAAATGAGTGTGGCAATGACATATGGAGTTCATTTACTTAATGCTATTCTTTTAATCTAGGAGGTGGCATTGTCATGTGATAAGCTATTAGTACAGGATGCATCTGACTTTTTAGCAGAAACAGTCATTATAAAAATGGTTAGTAGTTGCTTCATACTTTCCTAAAATAATGTTAACCTAGGCATGGATCGAAGTGTTTTTTGTGTAACCCTGTCACACTCTTACATACCATTTTAGGTGGAAGATTTTATAAGTTTATCCCAGACACCACTTGATGGCTCACAGTTATCAGAGATTATGCACAGTAGGTAAGTTGTCATTAAAGTATGCCCTTGAGAAACAACTCAGGTCTTAATTTAATAGCATCAAAACTGCCCCCTCCCCCCCCCCCTTTTAAAAAAATTGACTGTTAGAGTGTGACCCTTTTTATGGCCCTGTATCTCCTTGGAAGCTGGAAGGGGATGAGCGAGTGATCTTTCAGCAGTTGTCTCAAATATTATTTATTTGGGATCTCCTAGTTAGAGCAATCCTTTTTGTAAGGCAAAGGTAATTAATGTTTTTAAATTTTGTATGAATTGTTTTCTTTTGATAGGGGCATAAACATGAGGTACTTAGGTAAAGTTGCATCGATTTTGGCTCTGCGGGCAGATCTTGAACATGTATATGTAAGTGCACTTGATTGCTACTGAGATGATTATCCTCTGAGTGGATGGGTCAACAACAGCAACTTTTAACCCAAAAAAAACTGCATCCCTTTGTGAAATGATCAAGGGACTGTCAATGAAAATTCTTTGTTTTTGTTTCATGTAGAAAATTGCAATAATGGAAATGATCACCAGGACTGTGAAGCAACTGTTTAAACTGCACATGCAAAGTGGTAAATCTATAATGTTTCACATTGTTTTTTTTTTTGTAATAATTGTTACTAACAATTCATGATATTATTTTGTTGGTGCTTCAAAATTTTCAAATCAAAGCAATTAGAAGTCTTCTGTTTTAACCCCATGATCACACAATGTTCTGGTCATTTTTGTTTGATAGGTAAGTGTTTGATGACATGTTATATCAAGTCAGAAATTTCACTGACCTTTGCTTTCGTTCTTTTTTTGTTGACAGCAAATTTGAGGACGCTTTCAGTTGCAGTTAGTCACTTTTTGAATTGCTACCTGGTAAGTGACACGATTCTTTGATCTTAAGAGATCATATTTGTCACAATTTTGCAACTTGGTTTAACAGGTCTTATAAGGTTGGGAAAGCACTTTGACAGGGTTGAGGAATTTTAATGCAGAAAACCAGTGTGACAGGTTTCCGACAAGTGGTTCATTTGTGGTAAAAATAAGGGAAACAAGCTCTTTTCCTTGATTCACAAATACATGGTGGCTTAAATGCATGCCTTAAGGACAAATTTCTTTATTTTCAGGGTGTATATCCCAATCCTCAGCCTCATCTCCCAGCTGAAGAGGTACAGTATGCTATCTGTTAAGTTAATTTTTCCAGAATTTACGGCAGTATGCTTTGTGTGGTGGAAGTTAAAGGGGCCTGAGTTAATGATCAGCCTGCAAGACTGGAGGTGAGAAGGTTTATAGCATAACCCCTGGTGTTGGGCTCAGTTACCAGCCACTGTCAATGAAATGATCCCATACTCCTTTGTGAGAAGGATTGTGGACTAGTACAGGGAAAAGGGTTTAATCAAACTTCTGATGAGGCATGGTAATGTCTTCTGAGTGTTAGGCAAGCAGCTCTCACACTTCCTGAATATAAATGGGTACTAGGAAATTGTCAGGGAAACTAACTTGAATGCTGGCTGGTGCAGCCTTCCAATTGACATGCATGCCTTTTGTTAACCATTTCATTTCCTCCTCAAGGTTATAAACAAGAAGAAAAAGAGTAAAAGGAAACCACTGAAAACATCAGTAAATGGAGGTAAATTAAATGAAAAAAATAGAATGATTCTTTTATATAGTATGAAGTATCACTGACAGTGACTGCTATTTTTGCTATAGTTTTAGTTCTACATACGGTTTTGTTTTGTTTTTGTTTCTGTAAATTTTGAATTGGCGATCTTAACAGTGTGAAGAATTTTAAACACTTTTAAACCTAAAATATTTCTTACAAAGCCAACAACTAATTTGTGGTTTAGTTGGTAGAGAATATGACTGCAGATTTGTATCTGACAAGGGTCTAAATCTTCATCATGACTTTATTTTTGTCATACTTTCCTGACAAACGTTAGAGGCCTTTCTGTATGTTTATTCATGTCCTTTTTAGCATCCACTGTAGCCTGGGCAACACTTACTCCAGAGGAACTTTGGAAATCAATAGTTGATGACACAGAAAAGCAATTTGGATTTGAGCTTAAATGGTATGGATTCATGTTCAATATTTTTGGTGTCATTTTTGGGTATTGTTAATTGAAAATATTATCTGCTTGTGCTTCCTATTTGCAGCAAAAACAGTGATGAAGTTCTCCTGTCATACCGCATACACAGAATTTCCCTGCTGAGGTTACTCTGCTTAAAAACAGGTAAATTGACTCCAGGATATTATCATGGCAATGCATGTCTCAAGGTTTCCATCTTTCAATAGTGAACTGTAATAGATAAGAAATAAAGAATGAATCATTCACTTGTTAATTGCTTCTGTTTGTCTTCTGCAGGTGTCCAGATATTATTGCGAGATTATGATTTTGAGAGCAGGAAACACCCAACTTTCACAGAGGATGACATAATGAATTTGTTTCCGATAGTAAAACACACCAATCCAAAGGTCAGTATAAGAGGTATATGTTTTGTTCTTGTGTTCCAACAGTCAAAGGGGTGAAAGATTATGTCACATGTAGAATCAAAGCACTAAATCTGTTAAATAATACTTCTTCAATGTGTTTGCAGGCATATGATGCATCAGCAATATTTGAAGCAGCCCAAGGCCGCCTTCAAGGAGGTAGATTTTACAGAAGATATATACTCAAACTTCATGATGTGTAAATATAACATGGTTGAACTTATTGTATATGTATTATTGTCTGGTTCAGGTCTTCTTGGTGAAGCACATGAACTCATGGTAGAAGCTCTCAATCTTTTCCATCAAGTGTATGGTCCATTACATGCTGATATTGCTACTTGCTACAGGTATAACTCATATTTCTCTGTTGTTAAGTCCACTGCCACTTATTTCATTTGGTGCAAGATTGAGAGGGATCTTAAAGGTATTTATTGTTACATAACTAAAGCTTGACTAATATTTAAGTGGAAATGTTGTGACAGCTTTTGATAATGGTTTTACAAATATTTTGCTTCCATGACAGTTCTTTTTAGATCCTGTAGCAGTGACAAATACTGTCTGTTAATCAACCCAAAAATTCTTATGATTTTGCTCTTGGTTATTTTTTTCACCTTCTTTTTTTAAATTGGATTTATTTTGAACCATAGGGCAATTGCAAGGCTTCATTACTTGGCTGAAGATGCTGTTCAGGTTAGTGTAAGCCACTGTGATTTGTGTTTACTATTTGTTACATTGTTGTGTTACGTATTCAAGTTTATGATAAATATGGTCAGAAGTTCTGCAATGTAGCAGTTAGCATTTTGGACCCTGGATCAAGTGGTTGAGTTTGAGACCCAGCCAGTGTAACTAATTGATTGCATTGTTTCCATGGCCAAGATACTTTACTCACAGTTCTTCTCTCTACCTTAGAGTATAAATGGATACTGGCAAACTGCTGGTAGATTTGGTGGAATTCAAGGCAGTTACATTCAATAAACTTTCACTCAGTTGGAGAGGAGTAGCAATACTCGTTATCCAGTTGATTTGTCTTTCAGTTATTAGGCTCATGAGGCTTAATGCCAACTACTGCTAAGTTGACTGTGTAATTTTTGTTTCTTTATTTTGCAGGCTGTCAGTTATCAGAAGAAGGCTGTGATAGTTTGTGAGAGAGTATTTGGTGTGGATCATCCAGACACAGTTATTGCCTATGTAAGACAAAAATCAATTCCTAAATTGATTATTCCCCCACTCCAAAAAAAAATTAGTTCCTGTTTTGCAGTTAAACAGTTGACAAATTCATGTTTTACTACTTGGGGGTTATTTTAGTTTACTTTTTCAAATTAATAAATGCCTTTTTGTTTTAACATGACAGGTCCACTTGGCTCTGTATTGTCACAATGCAGGACTGGCATCAGTGGCATTGAAGCTGATGTATCGTGCAAGACACCTGGCAGTGTTGGTGTATGGAGAAGGACATCCTGATATGGCTACCTTTGATGTAAATATTTACCCAACTTCAAAAGTTGAATAGTTAAACATAACAGTTTTGCCTTCCACAAAAAATAGAGATTCCTATACCATACAAAACTTATCCAGAAAACCAAACTTAAGCTATGAAGTTTTTCAATATGCTCATGTGTAATCTGTAACATTCTTTTCCATCTTTTACTGTTGTGGGTTGATATTTTCTACATTGGTCTTTTTTCCTACCTTACCAATCTAATATTTTATGGTTTCTGTAATATCAAGGGCTGATTTTACTTGTGGCATAATTGCATCATGTTTTCTAACAGTCCTTTATCAAATGTGTAGCTGCCTACATTCTCATTTAGCACATAGTTCAAGTCAATAATCATTAATTTACCATGTACATGTACACTATAAGTGATTTGAGCATCCATCACCCTTAACAAAGCCAGTTACTATGAGGGTGACCTACCCGCATGTAATTTTGTTTGTGTCGCCTGATCTACCAGTAATTTATTCTACATTTACAGCCTCTAACACTTATTTTTATCCCATTCCTCATTTGATCAGAGCAACATTGGGCTCATCCTACATGGACAGCGGGAGTTCAAGATATCTGAAAAATTTCTTGAGAAAGCTCTTGATGTACAACTGAAGTAAGCTATACATATCCCTGTGTTCTCCTTTTTCTTTCCAATCAACTTATCAGCCCCTTACTGATAAAAGTTTATGGAGTTTATAACAGGATTTTATTGCAATGAAGTAACTTTCATGTTTTATGTCTAATATGGTTAGAACATTGATTATGTTATCTGGGAAAATTATATCTAGCCAGGGATAGGCCCTCATCTTTGCTAGCACTGCAGCATGAATGTTTCTTTGCCCCTGAGTAAGGTGAAGACTTAGGCAAAGAAAGTGGGCAAGACATCCACAAAGGATCTTACATTAATAATTGTTATCAGTGTCAGGTATACAATTCAGCTCCCTT